>NC_056732.1:1772009181-1772109077 GCF_019279795.1 Protopterus annectens
TTTTGTTTTTGGTTTCTCCCATGACACACCCCTTTACTTTGTACTGTCTGGTAAAGGCAATACAAACAGATAATACCATACTGCCACAAGCAGTGTTTTTAGGTCATGCAGTAATATTGCTTAACAACTTAAAGTGAATACACATCTACCAAACTATAAAACGATGAACATGGAACAAAACCCAAACCATTCTACAAAAATACAGTCTTTTTTGCAGGGATCAAGACTCCCCATCCACCATGTGGAGTACAAGACCCCCACATCCCTGAACTTAAATATACTATCTCCATTAATTTACCAACTTGAAGAAGGGAGAAATCTCCCTAAGAATAAGAACCATTGGCAGTGTACTCTTTCAACTGCACTAACAGTGATTCCTTACAAAATCTAAACAGCAAGCACAACAGTAACAACACATAAACCAGCATAAGACTTCTCAATAAAACCCACACAATACAAAGCTCTAAAATCACAGACCCAATGCACTTAGCCAAAGAACTCTACACTTAGCTGAACAGTAATGCCAATCATATAATCCAGCATTGGCAGTAATGTGCATTCACTGTATCTAATAGAACTAACTTTCATTCATTGGCCAAATCAGAGAAACCCATGTGTATATGTGAATGCATATGTGTGTGTGTGTGTGTGTGTGTGTGTGTGTGTATGTGCGCACGCGCATGTTTGTGTGTGTGTGTGTGTGTGTGTGTGTGTGTGTGTGTGTGTGTGTGTGTGTGTGTGTGTGTGTCTGTGTGTGGGAAAAATGTGCAAGTACAGGCTCACCAAAAGCTGCTGCAAAGTACATTTAAGAAGTTATAGCATAAAACACTCCTAAGATTGCAAAGAATTGTTTATATGAAATGACTTGAGACTAAGTAATGGACAAGGAAAAGAGATGCATATAACTGATATGCTGAATCATGCCTTCATGCCACTGTAGTAAGAGTATATTCTTTGAGATGAACTGGGGGGTCCACTGGGTGATTGTGTAGTCTCTCCACCTTTTATATTTATCTGTTGGCGAATATTTAGGTCCTTGTTTGTGGAAGTATTAGACTTGCAAAGATGTAGGAGATCAAGGACAAATGAGTATTTTATGGCACAGTAGACTCAGTCTAGGCAGTGGCATATCAAGGGTGGAGTAAAGGATGCAGCCATTCTGGGAGCAAAGTGCTAGGGGAGTGATTAGCAGATGCTGATCTGTCTTCGGTGCTTCACTACATTACTGGCATTTGGAATTCCCATATTGTATTTGTAGTCAGAACTGAAGTGCTTTAGAACTTCATGTGTGGTATAAATTATAGCAGCTACTTGTTACAAATGCAGCAAGCAGTTTGCTACCATTTAAAAGGAAACAAAACCTTTTTTTTCCCTTTTTGCTCCTCAACTTAGAGCTGAGGAGTGTAGCCCAGGTAAAATGGACACCGTTTCTTCCTTAGATGAGGAGATCTACAATGGCAAATGGACTTTTTTGCTATTCTTCAACTTAAGGTTGGGGGATGCCATATCAGGAATGGCACTGGGTGTGAGAATCACTACCAACACCTCTCTAACCTCAAGCGTTTGTAAAATACTGAATGAAGGCACAGTGCTGTCAGCCTCTCCAGTGAGTACAGAGTCTTTAAGCCTGTGATTTTCTTAGTTAGGAACCTATGCGTTCTTTCTATGTGTTTGATATGTCTACTGAAGTAAATTCCCAAGGGGGCATTGCTGTCAATAACTGATCTAATCAATGCTGAATTTGAGGGAATGATTACCTCCTTAGATCTGGATGACATTACCTTAATGAATAATTGTGCTAAGTAGAAGAATTTCTTAACCACTGTCATCACATGATGATCAAAAGATAGGAAATTATCATATCATTATACAAGTTCCAAGGTGCCTAAGTATGTTTTCATTTTATTGTGGTATTTTGGCAATACAGTATGCTGAGGGGAGGTGTGCCTACCAAATGCTACAATACTGCATTTTTAAACATTTCATTTTAGCCCATTTTCAGTACATTAATAGTTTGTGAGGCATAGGTCTTGCTGGAAGGTTTGGATATCAGAGAGAGATTTGACATTAAATTCCAGTTTACAGTCATCTGCAAGCTTAGTAAACCAAAAATCCTGGTTCCCTGACTGGAGACCAGAAAAGTAAATACCAAAAATGATTGGTCTCAACACAGAGCCCAGAATAATACCACAATACCTTAACCAGGTCTAAATACACTGTGTACACTGGATAGCCATTGCCAACTGTCTGTATGACTCTCTAAAGAAGTTAACCAGACTTAATAGTCAGACACTTTCCTTGGCAAAGCCAAACTGTTGAGGGTGAAGTCAATTTTTTTTAAATATGATAGTTTATAAGCTGTATAATACAGTCTATGACTATGCAAAGGAAGTTGGCCAGCTTAACAGGTCTGTAATTTCTAGGGTTGGTGGTATAGTCTCCCTTATGTAGCAGTGTCAAAACTGCAGTGTGCTGCTCCTAAAGGATAAAGCCTGTAGTTAAGCTTATTTTAAACTCATTGTGAAGTGGGTTAGCAAGGGTGTGCTTGACATAATTTCATAGGTTCATAGAGGATTACTAGGCTAACAGCTTAAGAGTCCTTACAAGCCTAGCCAATATAGCCCAATTTTACCCAATATATGGCCCCTAGGGGCAAGAAGATGGCATGGATTTGTGGTAATGCATTGAGTATCTTACAGACTGCTGGTATCCGTAAGGGACATAGGCATTACCCCAGGTGTGAATTTGAAACTCTCCATCAATTGAGCCAAACTGCATTTGAAGTGGGCTAGGAAAGGAATCTACTTAAAGTGAATAGGAAGCCTGTTCCAAGGAAGGGGCAATCTCTGAGAGACATATCTGTCTCCAGCATGTTTTGTTTGAGTTGCTGACTAAGTTTACATCCCTAGATCGGATGACCATTGTGCATTTTGACTTTACTTAATAAGCACCAAACGTGTTAACACTGAAGTTATTAGCAAGTACATAAGCAATGTCATTTGAGTCTGACTGAGAGACGTCACCTTGAACAAGAATGCAATGTCATTTGAGTCTGAATGAGAGACGTCACCTTGAACAAGAATAATGTAGGGTGTTGCTGACCCTTAGCCGTATGACTTAAGGAGTTTCTTTCTTTTGCTGTAAAGCTTATTAATGTTGACGGATCACCAAGGTTGTCTATTTTTTAAACTTCGCATGAAATTTAACTGTAGTAGCAACTTCTGTATCTATGCATTTATTTAATTGGGTAGAATTCCTTTGGTGTACCTACTCAGTGTCTCTCAATGTCTCATTTTAGAATAGGATGAGGTTCACATGTTTATAATCACTGAATTCAGAGATATTTCCTTTGGGAGCTTTTGAAATTTTTCATTAAAAGTTTGTGGGTCAGTCTTCACAGAGGAGTAGTGCATGTGGCAGACATATTTCTGAGGACCAGGTAAAGAATATTGTATTTCTGGTAGGTTAATTTCTAACTGCTCCTTATAGAGATTTTGTTTGTTCAGTCTTAGAACTTCAGCTCATACCCTACCTTGGAGTTATAGGTGTTCCAGTTTATTTATGGGTAGTTAAACTCACCCATGTAGTTTTTGTTGATAAGGAGATCATTGAGTATATTTCAGGAGCTTAGATGACCATCAGGAGATATGGAGGGTGTCATGTAACAGGCTGTATGCTAATAATTTGTCCTGTCTAGGGTGATTTGATGTTCAATTACTTCTGTTTGAAGGTACTTAGGAATGTGTCTGTAGGTAATATGGTTCCTGACAAATATAGATATGCCACCAGAATTTCTATTGAGCCTGAAGAGCATGAAAGGTAAAAAAAAAAAAAAAAAAAAAAAAAAAAAATATATATATATATATATATCTATAAAGAATGGTTTCTTTATGTATTATGTTGGAATGTCTATCAAGTGCAACATGGCACTATGGGGGTTGCAGAGGCATTAACTAGACTGAGGAAGCCCTGGAACAAGAGAAGCAAGTTGAGCTGTTGTGCATTTCACCCCATTCTGTTACATACTAGATCACCTGGAATGACACCAACAATTATCTTTCCTTTGTATCTAAAAATCATTTGAGGTGAAGGAAAGTTTCCGTTCAGGATCAGTGTCTTGCCTGTATTTGATTTGTCATGTGCGTGGAAAGTTCTGACAATTTTTTGTGCATGTCTCTCACGGTATTGTGTTGTAATTTATTAACTCCCACATGGACAACTACCATGTTGCAAAAATATTTGTCAGGTAAAAACAATCCTTTTGGCTATCATGTATCCGAGATCCTGACACCTGAAAGACAACTCACCATAACCCATTCTTTCATCCTTGTGAGTGGTGAGTCTGCATGCCTAGCTAGAGAGTCATGCATCACTAGAACAGTTTTGTTTCTACTGTGGTGAGTGACAAATTGGAAGTGGTTTGGCTCAATGTATCTCTTTGTTGAAGGAATGTATGATGGAAATAAAAAGTCCGATTTACACTAAGACCTAGTACTCTTAGTCCTGGGATGCTTTGGAAGGGATTTTTACAGCCGCAGTATATGTCCATTTAGTGTGATTTGAATTTGACTGTGGGGATTGTGTTTACTGTTTCCACAGCATGTTCATTGGTGACAGGGAAGTCTACATTTCTTAAGTATTTGCACCTCTAACAGAAAGACTTGTTTATGCTTAGCAAGAGTTAATTTTCTTTGAGCATCAGGCAGTTGGTACATTCCCTTAGGAAACACAGCATGAAAAAGATCCCAATACACTCCCTTAGGAAACATAGGACTAAAAGGACCCCGATACACTCCTTTAGGAAACATAATACTAAAAGGTTCACAATAAATTCCCTTAGGAAACACAGGACTAAAAGGATCCCAATGCACTCCCTTAGGAAACATAGCACTAAAAGGATCCAAAAACACTCCTTAGGAAGCAGAGCATTAAAATGATCCCAAATACACTTCTTTAGGAAACATAGCAGTAAAAGGTTCCCAATAGAGGGGAAAGAGGCATGCAGACGGCTCCCTATTCTGAATACTGACATGCCAGGAAAAAAAAAATATGTACGTGGCTACCGTGCACTTTAGAAGTGAAACTTCTGTAATGAAGTATGAAAATGTACTTATTTGGAAAACCGTGCACGCGCATGTGTGTGTATATGTATGTGTGTTCATTTTTGCACTTCACTACAGAAATTTCATTTGTAACAGGTGTGGCAGCCACGCACGTTTTTTTTTTTTTGGAGTGGTTAATGGATGAGTATAAGCAAGCATCTTGCGTAACGTAATTATAATGTGGGTGTTTCTTTTTAGTCTTTAGAGATAAAACACTATACCATTTTATTTATTTATTGTTATAATAAAATGATTTAGCTTCTGAAGTTCTTTTGGTGCATTTGTCTTTTGCATGAACACTGTAACTTGTCTGTGCAATACTACTTCGTTCAACAAGACGTTTTTCAACTGTATCTTTAATGTATTTGCAGCTCCAGTTCACCATAAATTCCTTCCATATTCTATTCCTCAGAAAAACAGGAAATCATTGTTTTAATAGTCAGTTGTTCTAATCAACACTGAATGTACAACTCTCTTAAATCACCTTTATCCTGTAATGCTGGTGGCAGTTTATTTAGCTGTGTACATAGTTAAGTGTTATAGCTTTCGGATGCAGATTCTACAATTATTTAGTATTCATACAAGGAGCTAAATATAGTTTTTAAAGTAACTAGGTCACTGTATTTTATGTTTTGAAACGTTATGCTGTACAAGAGATTGCTTTCTTTTTTGACAGCAGAAAAGCTATATACAGTTGAACAGAGTGCAAGATGTTTCCATCGTTCTGGTAACTTAATGCAATTCATACTGCTCTTGAGAGAATGCATTTGCAAAACTGAAGAAAATTCAGTAAATTTATTTTAAAATCGATACTTGCCCAGTTGTAGCAGCACTGCCTCACCTGTTTATGGAGATACTATAGAAGCAGTAATTCGTAAGAGGCTGACTATCTTATCCTCTATATTTCGTATGGATAAACATGTAGAATAAAGATTTCATGTAGGAAGGTATTATACAATTATAAAATATGTCTTGTTTTAGTCGGGAGGTGTGGGCTTGATGATGTATATGGCATATACATGTGAAAAGTTGTGTGTGTATGTGGCTGCCAGGGATTGTTTACTCTCTCGCTCTCAGTGTGTGTGTGTGTGTGTGTGTGTGTGTGTGTGTGTGTGTGTGTGCAGGATCATTCACTCGCTCTTTGTCTCCACTCTTACTGTATGTGGGATTGCTTGCTTGCTCTCACTCTTCACTGTCAGTGTGTGTGTGTGTGTGTGTGTGTGTGTGTGTGTGTGTGTGTGTGTGTGCAGGATCATTCACTCGCTCTTTGTCTCCACTCTTACTGTATGTGGGATTGCTTGCTTGCTCTCACTCTTCACTGTCAGTGTGTGTGTGTGTGTGTGTGTGTGTAAGCACTCTCTCGCTCTCACTCTTCACTGTGTGTGTGTGTGTGTGTGTGTGTGTGTGTGTGTGTGTGTGTGTGTGTGTGTGTGTGTGTGTGTGCGCGCATGTGTGTGTGCATGTGTATGGGTTCAGTCGCTTGCTCTAACTCTTCATTGTGTGTGTCTGTTTGAAAAGCTGAAGTACAAGCACTTGACTTATGCACTTCTCATTTCACTTTTCTGTTACACTCCCGAGCTCTCACATCATCCCAAGCCCCAAGGGTGGAGTTTGACTTGCATAGTTCCATTTCACTTTTCTATTACACTCCAAGCTCTCACACCGTCCCATAATAAGTTTCACTTAAAAAAAAAAAACACCACCAAAAATTCAGGAGAAGAGCGAGTATCGAGCATTGCTCTTCTTTAAATAGCACCTGCTGATGTGGGTGGCAAGCCTCTCCCCCTCTCCCTGGCATCCCTGAGCTTATCAAAACTAACTCTGAGATCACCATACCTCAGAGAAATGGGAATTTTCTGAAAAACAGCCATCTTGGACATAGCATATGTCAGTCCTTTTTTTCAACTGTTCCACCTCAATATTACAGGACTTACAAAAGTGGGCCCTGATATTTCAGATAGTTACTCAGGCCATCTTTTCATCTTGTCCAATGACTGCAGATCTAAACTGAACAAACTGTGGGCAGCTAAGTTCATAGGTTCATAGGTGGGTACTAGGCTATTGGCCCTAGGGTCTATACAAGCCTAGCCAAAAAGGTACCCTGGCTTTCACCACCCAAGAAAATTATTTTCCTGTGCCACTGTCAAGTAGAACCACAGAAGTGATCCCCGGGGTGAATTTCCTATTACCCATCCAATCAACAAGATTTTTCTTGAAGAGTGTTAATGAGGAGCCCTGTTTGACATAGATAGGTAGTCTGTTCTAGAGTATGGGAAGTCTCTGGGACAGGAATCTATCCCTCCAGCATGTTCTGTTTATTGTGGTGACAAGGTTTAGGTCCCTAGGGCGTGTAGCTCGGAGGGACTGGGATTTCTTTAAGTGGAGCATGTCCAACAGCTCTGGGTTTGACATAGCTTTGTATGTTAGGTAGAGATTGCCTCTGAGTAGGCGATATGCGACGGAGTAAAGCTGGAGTTTTTTTGAGACGGTCTGCGTAAGGCATCTGTTTGAGGCCAGTAATCCTCTTTGTGAGGTATTTTTGCGGCCTTTCCAGTTGTTGTAGATGTCTTGTGAGGTACATACCAAAAGGGGCGTTGTACTCTATAATGGGTCTAATGAGTGATGAGTAGAGGGGAACAATGACCTCTTTTTTTCTGGATGAGAAACCTTTTGTGATGAGGTGTGCCACGTAGAAGGATTTCCTGACCACTGTGGTGATGTGATTATCAAAGGAGAGACTACTGTCCACCTGTGTCCCATGGTCTCTTATCACACTTTTGATGTTAAGTAGACTACCGCCTATGTGGTAGTTTATGGGTACAGAGTTTTTACCAAAGGGGATGGCAATGCACTTTTTGGCATTGAGCTTGAGACCATGTCTTTGACACCAGGCATCTGTCTGAGTGAGGCGCTTTTGTAGGATGTCCACATCATTAGGAGTTTCGATTATGGCTCCTAGGTTGCAGTCATCTGCGAATTTAGTTAGCCAAAGACTTTCTGTGTTAGCCTGTACTTCAGAGAAGTAGATACCAAACAAGGGAGGACCCAGGACTGAACTCTGTGGTACTCCACTTGTCACTGGTCTGAAGTCTGATTTGGAGTCTGCTACTTTCAAGGTGTGGGTTCTGTCAGTAAGCCAGTTGGCAACCCATCTTGTGACATAGGGATTTATACCTAGTTTAGTGAGTTTATCTATAATTCCAGAGTGGGGGGTGGTATTGAACGCCTTGGCGAGATCTAGATAGGCTGTGTGAACCACCTTACCCTCATCTATGGCTTTGGTGACTACTTCAAAGAAGTCTGTCAGGTTTAGGAGACATGATCTGCCTTTTACAAACCCAAACTGTGTGGGGTCCAGAGTTTGGAGATCTCTAATGTCTTTGTTTATGAGTTCCATGATGATACGTTCCATGGCCTTGCAGACGAGGCTCGTCAGGCTAATGGGCGGTAGTTCCCGGGGTCTGTTGTGGTCCCCCCTTTGTGGAGTGGGATAACTGTCATGGTGCGCCATTCAATGGGCACAAAGCCTGAGGTGAGGCTATGACTGAATATGGTACTTAGGTGGGATGCCAGTTCATTCTGTAGTTGATGTAGAAAGCAGCCTGGGATGTTGTCAAGTCCCATTGATGCTGTGTTCTTGGATTTGGAGAGTGAGGTTTTTACCTGTGCGGCTGTGATTACAGGAACTTTGCATTCTTCCGGTATAAAGATGGGTCCTTTAGGGGGTGAGAGGGGGGTAAAGTTAGCACTGAACCTATCTGCCAGGATGTTGGCAATATCAGTTGGTTCTGTATATTTAGTGTCATTGTGCTGTAACTCAGAGCAGATCTGAGTGTTGCCATTGAGTTTTTTGACATAGTTATAGAATGCTTTGTGGTTGTCTTTAGAATCAGTGGCAATTTTGTTTTCATAACTAGCTTTGGAGGATTTTATGAGGGATCTCAGCTTCTTATTGAGGCTGACCAGGGAGTTCCTCCAATCGTGGGATTTTATTCTTTTTTGCAACAGTTTCTTTCTTCTGTTGTAGAGTTTGTTTATGGCAGAAGACCACCAGATTGGCTTCCTTTTTTTGGAGGATAGCATCTTGGTTCTGTTAGGGATAGCACGATCCATGCACTCATGTAAGTGCTTATAAAGTGCATTTGTGTAAGATTCAGCAGTCATACCTCTATTGTCCATCTGCATGGGTGTCGGGAAGTTTGCCACTTCTGTCTTAAGAAGTGTGATGTTGGCTTTGGAGAAATTTTTTTCGGTTGTTTTCCTAATGCGGGGTGGGAGCAGGATGTGGATGTCTAGGGTGATTAGCTTGTGGTCGGATCTGACCAACGAGGAGCTGACCTTTGGTGTGGAACACTGGTCACCCATGTTGGTGATGACCAGGTCTAGGATATTGCTGCCCCTGGTGGGGGTGTGGATAAGTTGATCCAAGGCATTGGCATTGATTTCCAGAAAACTTTGAGCAAAAGAGTTGGTACATGAGTAGTTTTCCCAGTTAATGGTAGGGTAGTTGAAATCACCCATTATTAGAGTGTTGGGTTGTACCTTAATATTTTCCAGTGTATCAAGAAAAGAGGAGTGGGAATCCTGGGGCATGGTGGGGGGTCTGTAGCAACCTACAATCTGGATTGTGGTTTTGCCCAGAGTTAGTTGAACTCGGATAATCTCGGATGCATTATGCTGAGCAACTAGCTTGGAGGTGTGGATATCCTTAATGAATATAGACACGCCTCCACCTTTAGTGTTTCGGTGCGGGTTTGGTGGCCGAAAGGTGTGGTATGAATTATAGCCTGGTAATGAAGGGGTGCTCTCTGGAGCTTTGAACCAGGTCTCTGTCACTGCACAGATGTCAATGTTCTCCATTTTAAGGAGTGCCTTGAGTGAGTGCATTTTGAGGTTTAGACTTCTAGCATTGAGTAGCATTACCCTCAGATTTTGCTTGCTTGTACCTGTTATGGTGGTGAATTTTTCATTTGAACCTTGCCTAAAAAAGGCACTATAGGGGTGGCAAGAGCCTTTGCCAGTATCCAGAATCCCAAGGGCGACAAGTGCAGGCCATCTCTGGCAAAGCAGCGTGGTCTGTCGATCATGTCATCCCAGGCAGACAGATACTGGATTCCCTTAGAATGACACCAGAAGCTTAGATAATTGTTAAAGTCAATCATTTTGTCCTTGTACTGTGGTGTCATTCTGGGTGATGGCAGGATGCTACTCAGGGCTAGGGTCATACCGGCCTGGGCTACAAGATCAGAGAGCTCCTCCATGTCACTTTTCATGTAGTCCAGGGAGGTACGCCTCAGGTCATTTACAACAACATGGACAATGACAGAGTCATATTTGTACTTGTTCTGGAGTGATCTGAGTGCATGCATTATGTGGCGGATCCTGGCACCTGACAGGCAGCTGACAGTAACTTTTTCCTTGTTTAGCCTGGTGAGTGGAACATCAGTGTGCCTGACTATAGAGTCACCTATGACTAGAGTGTTGGGTATGCTATGCCTTATGGGCTGTAGTTGAGTGGCACACTGAGTATGTGGGCTTTGTGTCATTTGGGTTGTGTTGGGGGTGGAGGTTGCTTCCATTTCTGCTTTGGAGGTCTCTGTTGTTTGGGCAGATTTGTACTGAGAGCCTCTGCAAATGTAAGTGTGTGTTTTGTGCTTATGTGTGTGTGTTTTGGTGGTGTAGGTTTTGAGGGACAATGTGATGAGTGTGGTGCAGTGCAAGTGTTTACCTTCTCCTCTTGACTGTCTAGGCCAGTCTTTGGTGAAGAGAGCTTTGCTTCCAGTTTGGCTATATAAGTGCATCTCTCACAGGTCGTAGTGTTGGGTGGTAGGAGGAGAGGGTTGTCTGTGTACATGAGGCAATTGCTGCACTGTCCCAAGATGCCCAGATTCATCAGGTAGACAGGAAAAAACACCGGGAGCTGACCTTTAGACATGCCTGAATAGGTGCTTATTTATTAAGTACTAAAGACTGTTTTCCTCTACACAAGTGAGAAAAGTTGAGTGCTGTAGTAATTTGTAACTTATTTAGTGCTTACAGTGAGTTCTGAACAAATGATGAGTTCAAAGAAACAGATGAGTGCTAAAACTAAAAAGCTGGCTAGTTGCAAGGGAAATTTTGAAGAACAGACTTTATGACGCCAGGAATAGTTTAACCCCAGTTAAGTGTGGGGGGGGGGCTTAGGAGCTCACAAACAGTCCTGGACACAGCAAATCCATATCTGACCTGCCACAGGAAAGGGAGGAAGCAAGCTTTGAATTTTTTTTTCAGTAAGGTGGAAATGGAGAAAGCTGGAACAGAAGTTAATTCAACGTTAAGAATCTGAGTGGGTTGGCCTTCACAAATGTTCTCTATTAGATTGAGTGAACTAATGACACTAGATTGGGAGGAGTGTCACAGATCAAATATACAGTATGGGCGAGCAACTGCAAAGCCACCAAGTATAAGAACACACAACACTAGGGAGGGTAGGTGGGAAAAATTAAATTTCCTAGCTGTAGCCACTAAATGAAAGTTTTAAACAGATCAAGGAGCAGACTTGAGAATGCTTTTAACTGTAAACAGACAAAAATGCACAGAAAAGCTCGGATAGAGCATTCACAAACAGAAAATAGAACTCTCAGTATGAAAAAGCAGTTTACAGTTAAGTAATGTTAAAACAGTATAAAACAGTACATAAATGCAGTGAAACAATAAAAAAGCTTTATAACAGTGCAAATATGTAGTAGATCAACTGTATAACACAATTATAAGCATTTCAGAAGTGCAGTTCAGTGAAATAAGTGTAAGAAATAACTTATCCTGCTCTTGGAATCTTAAGGAATTTCCACTTATGCAATGCAATCCAGAGCCTGACAATACAAGCAGAACCTTTATAAGACACAGGGTTTATATAGCAGTAAGAATGGAAGACTTGGAAGATCAGATTACTACTCGGCCCCTGCTTTTACCCAATCACTCGTACTACAGAAGGTCAGGAGGCCTTGTTACTCTCAATAATAATGAAGACAATCAGCAAAAAATGGCTGCCAGAAACACAGGAAGCTCAAACAAAACTACCAGCCTAGACAACAGGCCTCTATCAAGATTATACCACCTGAGCAGAACACAGAAACCTCACTTTAAAAGCATAGAAAGAACACCCACAAAGAGAAAATACAAGTCTCATTATGAAAGCAGTTTACAATTTAGTAATTTAAATAAAAAATGCAATTATAGTAATGCACAATATTACAGTTCCTAGCTACAGCCACTAAATGAAAGTTTTAAACAGATCAAGGAGCAGACAACAGATCAAGGAGCAGACTCAAGAATGCGTTTAACTGTAAACAGACAAAAATGCACAGAAAAGCTCGGAATGAGCACTCACAAACAGAAAATACAACTCTCAGTATGAAAAAGCAGTTTACAGTTAAGTAATATTAAAACAGTATAAATCAGTACATAAATGCAGTGAAACAATAAAAAAAGCTTTATAACAGTGCAAAAATGTAGTAGATCAACTGTATAGCACAATTATAAGCATTTCAGAAGTGCAGTTTTGTGAAATAAGTGTAAGAAATAACTTATCCTGCTCTTGGAATCTTAAGGAATTTCCACTTATGCAATGCAATCCAGAGCCTGACAATACAAGCAGAACCTTTATAAGACACAGGGTTTATATATCAGTAAGAATGGAAGAGTTGGAAGATCAGATTACTACTTAGCCCCTGCTATTACCCAATCACTTGTACTACAGAAGGTCAGGAGGCCTTGTTACTCTCAATAATTGTTTGGCAGGCTGTTCTTTTAGCAGACTAGGAGAAGTAAATTATTAGGGATATTATTTTTATGGCTGAGATGTGCAGACTAATTATAATACAGAATAAGCAGAAAGATTGTGGCACGGTACGTATATTACATTATAATAAAAGGTTAGGAGAATAGCTTTAATAAAGAAGGCAGGGCTATCACAGCGCTGTGCAAACTAAAGGTGCTTATTAGCTAAAACAATATTGAAATGTGACAGGTGGTGGGGATACGTGTATGGATGCTGGTCAAAACACAGCATTACAGGTGATCACTGCATTGGTGGTTGAGTGGCTTAATTGTGAGAATTTGATGTTTTGGTCAGTTTACTTCAATGTACTGAATTGTACTGTGCCAGCTGGAAGTGTGCTTTTCAGGAGGTATTCCTGTTTTTTCATTGTGGTATAATTGTGGAATTAGCATACATATATATATATATATATATATATATATATATATATATATATATATATATACAACATTTTGGGGGATATCATGGGACCATATCATCTTACAAAAAATTATTTCCATGTTTTTGCTTTTAGGTTTTTCAGCTCACTGTTTTTGTATTTAATGTTCGATAAACGGTGAGCTGAAAAAAAAAGAATGTTTAATGTCTTGCAGAAAACTGTCACGCCCAGCTTACTTTGCTCATGCATGATTTGGAGCTAAGAGTGGTTCTGCACTTAAACACCTTATTTACGATATACAGAAAATACAAGAAGAAAGCTCAACAGAACACACAAGCCAGTAGCAATACATTTTTTCTTCACCTGAATAGTAATCACTAGTTTAGAAACCATGCTAGTCTTCTCTCTTGCCACCAGAGAAAACACAGTAAAAATAATTTCCAGCAAGGTCTGTAAAACAGTTAAAAATCTATGTATTAATAGCTGCATACTCAATATTAAGAAGAAAACTGGTAGAAAAAAAGAAATAACTCTGTCCAGTTGTTCTTTCCCACATTGCTGAGTCAGTCTTGCACAATTTGGTCAGAATGGGAGTGATTAGCTCAGCCTGCAACTTTTATAGGAAATCAGTGGCTACCAGAGCTAAAATCCCTTATTTATAACAGACAAAATCATAGGAAAAAGATGGATAGAGCACACTAGCTAATAGCAGCACAATTTTCTTCTGAATAGCTATCACTAGGCCAGTAACCAGCAACCTTCTTTCCAGTACTCAGCATGGTTTCCGACCAAACCATAGCACCACCACTGCCTTACTCTCCTTTACTAACACTATCCTTCAGCATAAAAACAATGGCTATCTCTCCTCTGCTACTTTCCTAGACCTATCTAAAGCATTTGACATGGTCCCACACAAACAGCTTATCTCTGTCATCAATAACATATCCTTCTCACAATCAGCCACCAACTGGTTTCAGAGTTACCCGTCTGACCGCCAACAATCCGTTGTATGGCAGAATGACATATCTCCCCAACTACCTGTCTCCATAGTGGTTCCCCAAGGATCCATCCTTGAATCCCTACTCTTCTCTGTTTACACCAATAATCTAGCCTCTGCCACCAAACATGGCACACTCATACAATACGCAGATGACTCAACCATCATCTGCTCAGCCCAGTCCCTACCAAAACTGGAAAAAGTCACACAGGAAGCCTTTTCTTCTGTTAAAACTTGGTTATCCGATGCCCAATTAATACTCAACCCAAACAAAACTAAACTACTCATCTTCCAATCCACCAAACATATTCAAAACAACTCTCACTTTAACATCACAGCAAAAGACAACACCATTATATACCCAACTGAACACACCAAATTGCTAGGAGTGGAAATAGACAATAAACAAAAATTTGACATTCACATATCCATGACTATAAAAAAGTCCACAAAAAACTAGGAGTGTTATACAGAAATAAGCAATTTTTCACCAAAGCAGCAAAGATTTCAATAGCAAATTCCTACCTTATCTCCACCCTACTTTATGCCTCTCCAATATATACCAACCTAAGGCAATGCGATCTAAACAAGTTAGAGACCTGCTACAACAAAACCGCCAAATTTGCCACAGGGGCATCCTACCGTAGTCACCACTGTCTCTCACTTGCTGAACTGGACTGGCTTGAACTCCCTCACCTCCTTCAGTGGTATCAACTCTCACTCACCCACAAACTAGTAAACTATCCACTAAATGTCCCATCCCTCCAGAATCTACTCCAACCCTATCGCACCACTAGACCACTAAGATCCAGCAACAAAAATCACTTGCAGATCACTAAAGCCAATAACTCTGCTGGTGAAGCTCTATTCTCTTGCACCATAGCCAAATTATGGAACTCCCTTCCACCCACAATTACCTCCGTACCATCGTGCACCCACTTCAAAACTTTACTAAAAGCACACCTAAAAACATGCTGG
Source organism: Protopterus annectens (assembly GCF_019279795.1). Lineage (NCBI taxonomy): Eukaryota > Metazoa > Chordata > Ceratodontiformes > Protopteridae > Protopterus > Protopterus annectens. The sequence continues at coordinate 1,772,024,457 of NC_056732.1, forward strand.
CTATGCCCTTGCAACTCCCACTCTAATATCACCCACCACATCCAACCACTACCTTTCTTTCCACTCCACTAACTACCTTGATTATAGCAAGCTCAGATGCTCATAAGCCTAGTACTTATTATACAGCAGGAACTTCTCATTGTAACATTTGTTAATGTCTGTTATGTACTTCACAGATAAAGATTCTAGTTGTCTACTGATGTACTATGTTCTTCATCTGTAAATATGTTGTAAGTAATTGCTATGTTAAATTGTTAATTGCTATGTAATCCAGTGTAACTACTGTCTGTTTATTTTAACTGTGGAGCTTTTCTCCCTGGGCCTCCGCTGAAAATGGACCTACGTCCAGTCGGACACTCCCAGTCAACAAATTTAAATAAATAAATAAATAAAACCACAGTGTCCTTCACTTCTGCCACTAGACAGTAACAGTAAAAGTAATTTCCAGCAAGGTTACTAAAACAGTTAAACATTATAGCAACAATATCAGTAAACCTCTGAACAAATAACTAGGCACTCCCCCATGTCTCAGTAGTATGTCCACCAAAACAGTATCCTAAACAAACTGAACTTCAAGCAGTTATAGTTACCCCTGCCACCCTTGAGTCATTCTTGCCAAAACCATGGAGCAGCACTTCCCCATAACCTCTATAGCCAGACTGATTGAAATGGGTATCCTGTGACAGTGTAAGAACTGTCTCATGCTGTCCATTTATTATCTACTACTCAAACCATATAATAACATATGTGAGAGATGTGCATATAAAATGTCCTTGGAGGCAAAACTTTCATACACAGTAAACCCAGACACAAAATCGTCAGTAGTTCACTAGACATTACACCTCTCCAAGGCCATCCCAATACACATAATCTATCATGTGATGAGATTCTAAAACTTATACAACCTATGCCTCAAAGATCTCAAAGACATCGCATAAACACAAAGCACACTCAGAAAGTTAAGTCTACCTCCTCACAAAGCACAAGGTGTTTCAAAGTCAACGATGGTGAACTAATAAGGCAAGCTTCTACCCAACCAAACATTCTAGTTATGGGTTACTCCATAATAAGACATACAGGTGTACCTCTTACCAGGCTGCACAAGGTAAGAATGCTTTTGCATCAGATCAAACATGTAGTCGAGTTCTTGAACATTAATTACTGTTATGTCTCTGTCATAGTACATGTCAATGTCAATGATTTGAGATGTACCTCCTTGGATTTCATGAAATGAGTTATGATGGAGCTCTCAAACAATATGCTGCGGGAAGGTTTTAGCCTAGCATTGAACAGTATCCTACCTTATCCAGCAATGATAACACCAAACTAGGCATCAACCCCTATATCACTAGGTGGTTTGCAAATTGGCTCACAGATAGAACCCACAGTATGAAAATAGCGGACTCCAAGTCAGACTGCCAACCAGTCATGAGTGGAGTCCCACAGGGATCGGTCCTGGGTCCTTTCCTGTTTGGCATCTACTTCTCAGAAGTCCAAGCCAACACGGAGGGACTCTGGCTAACCAAGTTCGCAGATGACTGCAAGCTGGGAGCCATTATTAACTCCCCAAGTGATGTAGACATCTTACAGAAAGGCCTCACTGAGACCAATGACTGGTGTTGAAACCATGGCCTTAAGCTTAATGGCAAAAAATGCGTCATCATCCCCTTTGGGAAAAACTCAGTTCCCACTAATTACCACATTGATGGGAGCCCACTGAACAGTGAAGGTGTTATAAAAGATCTGGGGACCCAGGTTGACAGCAACCTCTCCTTCGACCACCACATTGCCACTGTGGTCAGAAAGTCCTTCTATGTGGCACATCTCATTACCAAGAGTTTGGCTTCCAGGAAGAAAGAGGTCATCATCTCTCATTAGGCCAATCATTGAGTATAATGCCCCATTTGGCATGTACCTCACTAGACACATGCAACAGCAAGAAAGGCCACAAAAGAACCTCACAAAGAGGATCCTAGGCCTTAAACACATGTCCTGCATGGACAGACTCAAAAAACTCCAGCTATTCTCTGTCTCATATCGTCTACTCTGGGGCGATCTCTGGTTGACTTACAAGGCCATGTCTGACCCAGCTCTGTTAGAAATGCTACATCTAAAGAAATCCCAATCTCTCCACACCACATGCTCCAGAGACCTCAACCTCATTACCACAATCATCAGAACATGCTGGAGGGACAGGTTCATAACCCAGAGACTGCCCATGCTCTGCAATAGACTTCCCATACATGTCAAGCAGAGCACCTCACTGGCCCTCTTCAAGAGAAATCTTGATGAGTGGATGAGAAATAGAAAGTTCACCCCGGGGATCACTCCAATGGCTCTACCTGATAGAGGCACTGGGAACTAACGTCGGGCAGCACAATGCAGGGCACTTCAATGGGCTAGGCTGGTAAAGGCTCCAGGGCCATTAGCCTAGTACACACCTATGAACCTATGATGCCACAATATCAACAAAAAATAATTCACCAGTAATTGGCTGCAATTGTTATTGTCAATCAAAGGAGGTCTAATTTTGTCATCCTGGCAGTATATGATCAACAGAACCAATGCTAATTCACCAGGGATGGTCTGCATCAGTCCACACTAGGGTTTTGATTATTGGCAAAGACACTGTCCACCACCACAGTGCCTTTTTTGGATCTATGTCAGAGGATCGAGTTTTCAGAAACTTGAAATTCATACAGATGAGAGCATATGATTGAGTTTCTGAAAACTCAAACATCAAAAAAAAAAAAAAAAAAACCCACAAAAATTTACTTTTTTATGTTTATGCAGGGGGCAAGCCCCTTGCATCCCACACTCCCTACTTATATATACCAACTCTGCACAAAAGTGATGAAAAGGGTAAATTTCCTGATCCTTGCTGTACCGTGACATGCATTCAAAAGTTCTGAGTTTCCAAAAACTCGATCATATGGTCTCGACCATAGGAATTTCAAGCGTTTATATCACGTCATCGAAAGCCGAAAACACCGAACACCGTTTAATCGAACCTAAATAATCTAAAGCACACAATATCGAACATTCAGAACAGCAAATTTTTTCCCAGGGAAAAAATTTGCTATTCCGAAACACATTCACACAACACAGGCACACCAAAAAAACAGCAATCCACACACTTACACTTAAAATCATACATCTAACCCTACACTAAACTATTCAAACACTACTGTCTATCCACTTACCTTAACCCAACTCTAACCCTAAGGTCCGTCACTATCGCACACTCACCTGACCAGCGCCCTAACCCTAACTCACGTAACCCGTGCCCTAAACCTAACATCCATACAATCACACACTTACCTGAACCCCTGTAACTTTCCACCACAGTGCTAAAAATAGCAAAGCCACAGAAACGGACAACCAAATTCTTTCCCTAGGAAAGAATTCGATGTTCTGCAGCTTCGCTACTTTTAGCGTTTGATGCATAGGGTTCGACATTGTGGCATTCAACGTTATTGGCTTTCGATAACGTGATATGAACCCAATTTCAAGTGTCTTAAAACTCAATAATCTGATAAGGATCCTATTTTTTAGGCAATGCCAGCCTGATAAACTTACTGAAGCCAGCAAAGGGAAACATGAAGGTATTACAGATTAATGTTAAGGACCTAAAGAGGAAACTTCATTCCCCACAAACCAATTTCAGTAAAAAATTTAATGAATCCCTTAACACATGCGGTTTATCCCTAAAAAAAATTAATTTGCTGTCAACTAACAGAGCCAAGGGCTTAGTTTTGGATCCTACAGAAGCCACTATTGGATGCAGCTGTGAATCATTCTGGTCATTATGTGTTTTACGGACTCCAAAAATATCTGGTATGACTGGCAGATCAACTTTGAGAAACTTGACCAAATCAGGAGACGATTCAAATTCATGTACTACTTCATTCAAGCAGGAGTCAATTCTACTAAAAGTATAATTAATTTAATTTCTAGAGGTCAGTCTAAAATAAGTACCATCATTTAGATAATCAAGCATTTTACCAGAGTAGTCGTGATTGTTCATCACAACTATCTCTCCCTCCTTGTCTGGTTTCATAATTCAAATAGCTTTACACTACACTACTTAACCTCTTTGGTCATATAATTTTATGTAAATATCAAAGTAACTGTATTGAGTGTATGTATAGGAAATAACTGTATGCAATTATCCTAATACTAAATTTCTTATGTTATTTTATATCATGTATCTTTTAGAGCTTTTCGTCTTGGGTCTCCACTGAAAAAGGGCATCTGCCCAGTCAGACTAACTCAGTCAACAAATGTCAAATAAATAAATAAATATTTCTGGATAAAGAGTGTAACAGTCTCTTTTTATCATCTGTTTGATTACTGGTTGTTTATTTTGCTTTTAAATGTCTTCCTAAGACCAGTTTGAAGCCTCTGTGGAGCAGTAGCAATGACTGTGACCAGTAATTCTGCTTCCTGTGATCCGTCAGTTCTTGTTAGCTACTTATCCAGTTGGTTTAAAAATGTATGGGAAGAAAACAAGTCAGGAATTAAATAGTCGTGATACACTGAGCTAACAAACCAACTGAAAATATATTCTTGCAATGTGATTCTCTCTGCCACTCATTTGGCAGCATTCGATTCACTTGTAAACAGCCTTGCATGAGTGACTGGTAAAAGAACCTTCATTAAATACTACAGGTGGGTCGATAAACAGTAATGATACATTGAGAGACAAACAAAAGTGGTTTAACAAGCTTTTATACAAATTTAGGAATCTGCAAGTTGGCAATGCTTTTTTTGCAAGATAGTATAGCATCATGAAGATTCCTCAAAGGTTTGAGAATGTAGAAGTTCCCCAGCTGTACAGAGTATGGTTCAGTAATGTATAGTGAATTAATGGAAATTGTTTTTGACAAGACTGGAATGGAGCTTATGGCTGTTTTAATCACATTTCAATGACATCTTCTTAAAAATTCTAAATAAACAAATCAAATCCCACAAGATGGCTAATAAAATAAACCAAAAAAAAAAAAAAAAAACTGATGCTACAATGGGATAAAGAAAAAGTGGCACAAAAACAGAACTGAAAATACTTATCAATTATTCGGCAGCTTAGGAACCTTACAAAATACCATATCAGAGAAGACAAACAACAGGTTTTGCTAATCTACAATGCAAACATCAAAATAACCATAAACTCTTCTGGGCATCCTTAAATATGCTGCTACATCCTTGCTAACCCCATTGCATCTATATCACAACATTGAAGATCAAAATGTTGAACACTCACAAGAGCAAAAATGCCAAAACTCGAATTTGTTATTGTGGGGGGCTGTGCCCTCCCCCCACTAAATATATGCTCCAACTCTGAGATCACACTGCAGTGAGGAAAGGGCAACTATCTCAATCTTCACTGTACTGTAATGTCAAAAACGGACCCTCACTATTTCGGCACTTTCATTGTTGTGCCGTTCACCAGTTTTATTTTTCGATGTAATGATATAGATCCAACCCCATCACCCACTACCACCAACAATACTGACCCAATTCCCACTCAATTCAACACCTACTTTGTACAGGCAATACAGTTTCTCTTAAACAACAATACCTCCACCTCACTTTCAGTACCTGCAGAACCAACTAACCACCAATACCCTTTTAATTTCATCCCTGTGCCAACCTCCACCATTAGAAACTCCTAAGTTAAAGAAAACCTCTTTAGTATCTGTCCAGCTTTCCTCTGAGTATCCAAAATGATTGCCATACCTATCAATCTCTTAGTGCAAGAAATATGAACAAAGCTTGACATAGTGAAGGGACAAAGCTCCAAAAATAAGGACACATTTTAAATATTGCAGTTATAAACTTAGAAAGTTGCTATAACAATAGAATTTGCATTGGAGTGTGTTTTCTGATGGATATAAAGTCTGAAACTCAGATGCATGTCATTATTTAGTGACTTTACTCCTCAGATCATCCCAGTGTTTTGGCAAAAAAACACCACAGTTTTTGAGGAACAGACCAAAAATATGAGGCAAAAATTTGGACATTCTGCGAAAATCTGTACATTTGAGTGGTATGCAGATATCATCCATTTCTTATCTTCATTTTAATTAACAGGTCCATATCGGAAAATATTCCCAGTTATCTGGAAAAAATCTTATAGCTTACCCGTACATAAAGGAGGCACATCAACTGGTTTTAGCAACTATAAGCCTATTGCTGTTCTTTCTTCACTGTCAAAAATCCTTAAAAAATGCATCCACACACAGCTTATACATCATCTTAATGTAAATAACCTTCTTTCCAAAACTTAGCAAGGTCTTAGAGCTCAATCATAGTACAACAATCGTTCTCATGCATTTTACTAACACTATAAACCAGCACAGGATTGATGGCAATTGCATATCCACCATGTTCCTAGAATCGTCAAAAGCATTTGCTATAGTATCACAGCAACAACTACATACGGAACTTTCATCTGTCGGTCTCTCCCAATCCTCCTTTATATGGTTCCTCAGTTATTTATCTGGAAGGGAATAATCAGTTAAATGTTATTAGAAATAGTCACTTTTTTACCAGTTCCCATAGGAGTCCCTCAAGGCCCCATACTAGGACCCTTGCTTTTCAACATCATTATAAATAAATTCCATATTGTCACACACCTTGCCAAGGATAGTACAACACATAGACGTCTCACCCTTAATATATGTACCCCCAAAATATCTGAACCCCAGGAAACCACTCAAATTCCTTATTTCCTGTCAAAACATGGCTGCAAATTCTAACTTGCTTCTTATTCCTAATAAAACCAAATTTATGATCTTCAAACCAAAAAGCACCTTAGCCCAAAATAATCTTTTATGATTGCATTATCAAATAATTTCAAAACTGAAATAGTAACTTACACTAAACCTCTTGGTATTGTAATAGATGAGCTTAAAATTAAACAATATATTTTACAAAACATTAAAAAAATCACCAGAAGCTAGGATCCCTTTATATGCTACCTATTTGCCTCCACCATCTTAACAAATATAGGCACAATGCTTGAATCCAAGTTTTCTTCTTGCTATAACAAAGTTTGTCCCCAATGCCCCATATACAGCCCACCATTGTCACATGTTAAACCAGCTCAACTAGCTTGAACTAACCAACTATCTATCATACTCCCAACTAGTTACTGCAAATAAACTAATCTATAATACTGAAAAAATGCTGAGTTTTACAAAATATCCTTTTGCCTTATAAGTTCATACTAGGGTAACTGCCCTTGTGGTCCATTTTAAGCCTAGATAATTCTCACATGTGAGAGTTAAACCCTGGGCCTTGCACCTATAAGGTAAACACCTTAACCATTATGCCAGCTCCTAAATGTGTTATGCCAGCTTCCAGTCTCCCACAAGGGACCTCAGGTCAAATAAACAATCCTTATTAATCATAAATAATTCTATCAATTAAGTAGGGGACACCCTGTATTTCTGCTATATCTCCAAGCTCTGAGATGTAATTCATTCAAACAACAAAATGGAAGTGATACCTTACTCTGTCATGGTCTCGCTCCTGTTCTTCACCATGCTCAATCTCACTTGTTAACCCTATGATGTGAAGCCCTATCTTGCCTTTATTCTTACTAGGTTGGAGTTCAGATCCGACCCTCGGATCCATCTCGGCCTTTATCCCCAGATCTCGTTTGCTGCTAAGCAAGATCTGGATGTTCTTCTGCTAGCTCTGGCTAAGTATAACTTCTATTGAAACATTTCTTGTCATTTATTCACATATAACTTTGCATTTATAGCTTAGTGCACCTGTTTCTGACTAGTTATTGTATTTAGGGTGTTTTTTGGATATTGGCCATCATCTTTGTTTGCAAGGCCTTGTGTTGCTCCACAGGGCACCCCCCACTCTTCCGAAACCTCTCCAGAGTACCCTTCTGAGGAGGTCCCTCGGAAGGGACTGTGCAAGAGGAAGCACTTAGACTCCCCAGAGGAGTCCATCACTTCTGATACGGACCTCAATGAGGCAGAAGGGTCCTCACAGTTACCTCTTGATGTCTCCTTTGGAGACATCCTGGAAATGTTAAAGGAGAGAGGTGGCTGGAGGTCCTCTAACCCTTTGGCACAGGAGTCCATGTACCTGAAGGCCTTTGGGTCGCACCCTCTCACTTCTTGGGTGACTCCACCTTTCGATGAGCTCCTTGAGCTGGTTTCTCAAAAGGCATGGGAGTCCCTGGATTCTGTGGAGTCTATTCCTAGGGGGCTGAACAAATTTATTACATCCCCCTCTGACAAATCTTTTTAAATGAAAGGAGTCCCAGTTGATGTCATGGTCATGGTGGTGGCCACTAAGAAGGAACTCTCGAAGATATCTTCTTCTGTCCAAACCCTGAAAAAGGAATCCAGGACTATGGACAGGTATGGAAGGTGCACTTTTTCCTCAGCATCTTTTTCTCTCAGATCGCTGAACCATCTTACCCATTTTATGAGACTACAGAGGGATCTACTGAAAGAGCTAGGAGATACCCTCCAAGGTTCAGTAGCTGATGAGATTGCTGACAAAGTAACTTCTCTGCTTGCTACCTTAAACTCACTTGTTAACACATCCATGAGGCTCGTCTCCTCTGCAGCTGATGGAGCGAGTAGAGCAGTGGGTTCTGAAATTTCCCTAGGAAGACATTCTTGGATGTGCTTATTTGATTTTGCAGACCCTTTTAAATCTTCCTTTGTAAATGTCCCCATTTGACAGCTTGTCTTTGTTCAGGCCTAAGGTAAAGGACACTCTCACCAGGTGTGAACAAGAAGGAAAGACTCTGCCTGCTATAGGACTCTGTTTTTCCATACCTACCAGACCTTACCCCAAAGGTCAGAGAGGTAGTGGTAAGATGTGGTTCCAGAAATCACAAAGATAATTTCAGAACACTTGGTGAAACTTCCCCAGCAGGCAGAGGGGAAGTAATAATGGAAGACACTGACCTCGTAGCAGAGGGGGTCCGCAAAATCAGGCTGACAAAGAATCCTTCTTTGGTAGGCCCTTTCAGTCCAGCTCTGGAGGCAGTCAGTCATCACTTAGCTTTGTACCTAGATGCCTGGTGACAACTAACAAAAGACAAATGGGTACAAAGGATTATATCCAGAGGTTATGTCATACATTTTTCCCTTCTCATCTCAAAGATGACAAAAGTTGTGGACATTCCATCCAGTCAAAAGGGACAGGCAGTTCTAGAAATTCAAAAGCTGCTAGACAAAAGAGTCATCCAAGAAGTCCTCACATATCAAGTAGGATATGGAACATACTCAAGATCCTTTTTAGTTCCAAGGAAAACAGGGGACTTGAGAAAAATTCTGGATATCAGCATTCTAAAGAAATCAGTAAAGAAGAGCAAGTTCTGGATGGTGACACTTCAGTTGATACTCCCATTCCTGGTAAGAGATGACTGGATGTGTTCTATAGATCTCCAGGATGCGTACTACCACATAAAAATGGACAGGCGATCCAGGAGACACTTGCACTTTTGGCAGGGAACCAGTCACTACCAGTTCAAGCTCTGCCCTTTGGCCTCACTACAGCCCCCAGAGTGTTCATGAAATGCATGGCAGTAGTAGTGGCTCAATTGAGATGTCCAGGATTCCAGGTGTTTCCATACTTAGAAGACTAGTTCTTAACTGCCATGACCAGGCATCTGCTAATCAAAGCCAGGAATACAACCTTGCAGCTCTGCTCCCACTTAGGGATTACCATAAACTATAAAAATCTGCCTTAATGCCTTCTCACTATGTAATATTCATAGGGGCAGAATTAGACTCAACACAAATGATGGTGAAACTTCTACCAGAAAGGATCCATTCTCTAAGGTACCAGGTGAGATATCTTTTAAAAAGGAAGAAAGCCCAAGCCAAGATAGTCCTCAAAGCTCTAGGGATCATAGCAGCAGTCAAAGTTTTGGTCCCCCTAGCACATCTGCATATGAGGATTCTTCAATGGTTGCTATCCACTCAGTGGTAGATGCAAGAACTGCCGGTGTCTCGCAAAAAATCATAACAGAAACTTAAAAGAAGGATCTTCGATGGTGGCTACACTCCTCTCAAGTGAGTCTAGATTGACTGTTTGTTCCCTCCCAACCAGTGGCCATTGTGACCACAGACACCTCTTAGATAGGGTAGGGGGGCATTATCTGGGAAAGACAGTCCAAGGCACCTGGTAGAATCATGAGGCCCACTATCACATCAATGTCCTAGAGATGAGAGTGGTGCTTTTAGCGTTGCAAGCATTCGAGGACCCTCTCCACCTGGGAACCACTGCAATCCAGACAGACAACATGTCAGTTGTATGGTATATAAACAAACAAGGAGGAACCAGATCTTACCCCCTTTGTCGAGAGGCCCTGAGAGTATGGCATTGGGCAACCGCCTCCCATTGCTTTCTGATAGCAATGCACATCCCAGCGAAATCCAATGTGATAGCGGATAGACTCAGCAGAGCAATTCTGATGACTCACGAGTGGTCCCAAAATGGGGCCAGCCTTGCTGCAACCTGTTTACAACATGAATGAATGCCAAATCCAGCAGCTACTTTGCCCTCATCACCCACTCCGGGGGAGTAACCAAGGGATACACTTGGTCATGATTGGCCCCCGGGCCTCCTCTATGCCTTCCCTCCCTTTCTACTAATTCCCAAAGTCCTTCAGAAAGCCAGTTGTTTGGGAAGGGACTTAATACTCATCTCTCCATACTGGCCTTGCCAGATCTGGTTCCCTTTCTTGTGGCCTCATCTTTGGGAGGAGCCATGGATTCTAGACCCAGTTCCAGACCTTCCGACTCATGAGTCAGGAACGCTCCACTCATCCCTTCAGACCCTCAAACTGACAACATGGCTGCTCCAACTCCAGTGATAGCCAGGTTTCCAACTCTCTCCTTTTGAGATAAACACATTCTAATTTCTTCTCATAAGGCTTCAGCGAAGAAGATTTACAAAAGTAAATGGAAATGATTTTGCTTATGGGCTACCTATAACCATATTGATTGCTTTTCTGCTCCTATTAGTTTTATTCTAGACTTCCTAGCAAAACATTTCAACAAGGGTGAAGCTGCAGCTACTATTAGGGATCAGCTAGCAGGGAACTTGAATTTTCATTTGGGAGACTCTGGCTCTGACATAAAGTCTCATAAACTATGCAAAGCCTTTCTCAAAGGTACTATAAGCATCATCTTGCGAATTAAAGTTTTTGACTTGAAAAACCATTTTCCTGATAGCAATCACCTCTGCTAGAAGGATGTCAAAGTTGCAGGCATTGTCCATAAAGCCCCCATATTTGCTTTTTCATAGAAACAGGGTGCCTTTGTGAATAAAACCCTCCTTTTTACCTAAGGTGGTTTCACAGACAAATATGAACCAAAGTATAAAATTATCATTTTTTCCCCAATTATGAAAAGAAGGCAGAGTACATGCTTCATCAACTGGATGTACATACAGTTACATTTTTACCTACATAGAACTGCAGAATTCCAAAGATCTGATCAGTTATTTGCTTCTTTTTCAGATTCAAAGAAAGGATCCCCTGCCTCTAAAGTTACACTTTCTAAATGGCTTTCAGATTGTATAACTTTTATTTACAAGTCTCAAAATAAAGAACTTCCAAAAAAGTTAAAGCCCATTCTACAAGAGCCATTGCAACTTCTTCAGCCTTTCTGGCCAAGGTACCAATTGACACTATTTGTGCTGCAGCAATATGGGCTAAACCACATACTTTTATCACTTACTACAAAGTTGATTTGGCCTCCAGGAATAGAGCCTCCTTTGGAGCCATGGTTCTGAGGAATATTCTCCTGTGAGCCACTCAGGATTCAGTGTGGTAGGGATGCTGTCCCAACCTACTAAGAATGAAGCTGAGGTAGGACAACATCACATAAAGAAGTTATGTACTTCCATGTGTGCTGTCCATCTTTGCCTTCATTCTTACATTCCCCCTCCTTCCCCCCTTCCCTTTCTTTTACTCCTAGAAGACCGGGTCTATTCAAATTAGATTACCTCGACCTCTGCCCTTCTTCATCAGCTCTCTGAATCCTTCCTTGGAGTACACATAACATTATAATTTAGGGCAAACAGGATTTGGGGATGGTTCTAGTGCATGCTGGAATAGGGATTTAGCCACAAGCTAGTGGAGGACCTCGAGCTTGAAAATAAAGGCTGAGATGGATCCAAGGATCCGATCCGAACCCCAACCTAGTAAGAATGAAGGCGAAGGTGAACAACACACAGGGAATGTTATGGTGAGTACATAACTTCTTTTTTCTTACTATTCACTTTTCATCATTTACACTCCTACCTGCATTAACATATTTTTGCTCTTTTCCCTAAAATGTCCTCCTCTCTCATCTAGCTTACCCAGCTCTCAGAGAAAACTCCAGTCACACTGCCTACCTAAATACCTCCCTCTTGCCCATAAAGCTCTCCACTGACCTATTGTTTTGCACTCTTCCACCTAAAATCTTAAACCTGTTCTCTTCTTCCACAAAACACACATTTCCTGTTACCACACCCTATATCTTATTACTTCTACCCTGGCATCACAAATAACACACACACCCTAATTTCAAGATACATTAAATCTCATGATATGTTGCTAATGTTTTATGGCTAAATAAATACATCTCTACTATACTTAATGAGACTGATGCATTGTGTCAAAGCCATGGTCTCAAGCTAAATGCTAAAAAATGCGTAGTAATCCCCTTTGGAAAAAACAGAGTACCTGTGAACTACCACATAGGAGGTAACCCCCTGAAATCTGAAGAAGTAATAAGAGATCTACGGACCCAAGTAGATAGTCAGCTTTCCTTTGATAACCATGTTGCCAAGGTGGTTAGAAAATCTTTCTATGTGACCCATCTGATCACGAAAGGGTTCGCATCAAGATCTAAGGATGTAATGGTGCCCCTCTGCTCTTCCCTCATCAGACCCATTATTGAGTACAATGCACCAATTGGAATGTACCTGGCTAGACATCTCCAGCAGCTGAAGAGACCACAGAGGTACCTCACTAAGAGGATTACTGGCCTCAAACAGTTGCTCTATGCAGCACGATTGAAAAAACTAAGGCTTTTCTCTGTTGCATACCACCTTCTCAGAGGCGATCTCTGTCTAACATACAGACCCATGTCCAACCCAGAACTGTTGAACATGCTCCATCTTAGCAAAACAAAATCTACTCAAGCTACACACTCTAGGGATATAAACATCAGCACAACAATGAATAGAACATGCTGGAGGGATAGATTCCCTTCACAAAGACTTCCCTTGCTATGGAACAAGGTCCCAATCTACATAAGACAGAGCCCCTCACTATCACTCTTCAAGAGGAGCCTTGACGAGTGGATGGGTAACAGAAAGTTCACACCAGGGATCATACCAACAGCTCTACTAGATAGGGGCCAAGGGTACTAGCTGCTAGATCAAGGGCCTAGGGAACTAACCAAAGGGGCAGTGAATACCGCACAACGTGGCTGGGCTAATATATGCCTTCGGGCAGATAGCCCAGTACCTACCTATGAACCTATGAACCTATACTTTTTCCACTGAGCCAAACATCTACTCTGATGATATACTTCATTAAACACAATATTCCAACACACTAACTCTTCAAGCATCCTATCACTGTGAACAGTACTTTCTCATTTTTGTTATTACAGCGACTGCATATAAATGTATATTGTAAATTTAATGATGTTTGTACTTCAAATATGCAATGTAATGACAAATCTGTAAATGCCTGTGATGGTATAATGTAATTTCAGGCATGTATGCACCTGTAATGGAGCTTTTCTCTCCAGGCCTCTGCTGAAAATGGAAAAAAAAAAAAAACAATCCACCAAGGCTTGCAACATCAAGGAATAATACACAGTCAAAATTATCATCTCTCTTCTTTCTACAGCATTTTTATAATCTCCCCTGATAATATTAGGTTGGCTCCTTCTATTGCTAGTTTGAATAAGAATAAAGGTATGTATAAGTATGGGATATGCTCGGCGTGTAGGTAGATTTTAGAAGGATCTTTTATTGACTTAAGACATCTTGACAAAAGACTAGCTGTGCCTGGAGTTTTCACTTGTAAAACAGTTGGAGTTGTTTATATATGTGTTTTCTCAGGTTGCCAATGTTTTTATGTTGGTATGAAAACCAGAAGTCTTGAAACACGTATTAAGGAATATGTTTGTAGTATTAAATCTAAGAATAAAAATAATACTTTATATAGACACAGCGTAATATGTAAAAACAGTATTATATTTTTATTTTCTATTTTGGAACAGGTTCCCAAAGGTATCAGGGGGGAGATTATAAAAATGTTGTAGAAAAAAGAGAGACACTCTAGCAACTTGAGTTAGGGGTAAATAAAATGCCAGGAATAAATCATACTGTTAATAGCAAATGTTTTTTTTTAATCAAGAAGGTTAAAAGTGAATAAATATTTTTTTTTAGTTTATTTGTTTTGTATTTTGTGACTTTAATAGGAAGATTGCTTAATAGTTTTATTATATTATAATACATGATTATATAATTTTAACAACTATTTTCATTGGTTATTTGTGTAGTTGAAAAGGAGAGTGTGGCTTAGCTTAGTTGAAATAATTGTTCTGAAGAAGTCTTGTTGTTTAAGAGGAAAGCGTGGATTAAAAGTTTTTTAATGCTAATTTTGACTGTATTATTTCTTGATGTTGCAAGTCTTGGTGGATTGTTTTTTTCCTTAGTATATGTTTCTGCCTTCTTGTAATTGGAGTGTTGTGGTGTGTCTGCTGAAAATGGGCTTTGCCCAGGTCGACTTTCCTGGTCAATACAGAAAAATAAATAAATAATTAATCAAGTACAACGACAAACAGTAAAATTAACTACTGACATTAAGAACTTGAAAAATGAAATTACCAATCACCTCTTGTTCTCTAACATTGAAAATTAATTTTATCAGATTTTCAATATGGTTGACAGTAAATGTGCTACTATAAGGAAAAGAAAAGAGAAAAACTCGACATATGTCAGGGAGGACTATGAAGAAAAAAAAAGCATACCCCGATCCAACAGGTATCCTAACCAACAGGCCAGTGTCAGTTCACAAGTTACCTTGGGGGAGAGACAATGTGATAACTGGGGTGTATGATGAACAGGGTGATACCTCTTAAAATGAAGTTTTTTATAACCCATTTTGCAGCAGTCCGGAAGAATAGTCCAGAACATGGGAGAAGACCTGAGACAACAATGGATATTATCCCTAGAAATTAATTTCCATACAAAACATGGGAGAGCCAGAGGCAGCAGAAATCAGAGATACTGAACATTCCAACAACAACAAATACAGGGTCTATTCAATTTGTCAAAGGTTCACTTCTGCAAACCTTTCTTCATTGACCCAAAACCACAGAACATTCAGTTCCGCAAACATTCACATCGAAAAAATATTTCACCAGGGAATGGAAGCACTTGGCCAACACTACACTGGAAGACACACTGCAATATGTTAAACCCACCCAAGTGGTGGGCTGTGCCACCCACAAACCCCAATGTGGGGGCTGTGCCCTCCACTCTCCCCTAACTATATATGCCAACTCTGAGATCACACTACAGTGGGGAAAAGGTCAGATTTGTTCTGTTGGCCAACTGCTTCTTTTTCTTACTTAAATCGTTCATGGTTGTGAATGTTTGTGGAACTGAAAATTTGGTGGTTTTGGGTTGGTAAAGAAAGCTTTGTGGAACTGAACCTTTGACAAATTTATATAGACCCCATATACAATGGTAGTAAATATTGCAACTGCATTAGGCAACGTCAATGAAGACAATGGCTTGAGAATTTACAATCATAGTAATTTGAACATTTATAATAATTTGTTAATTTATTTATTTATTTTTTACCTTTGTTCCCTTGGGTGGGATGAATCTAGTGGATACATTACTGCAGCTAAAGTTGAATTTAAAATTAATTTCAGAGATGATGACAAGTATCATGATATGATAATTTTAAAGAGATCAGCCACATTTTATTCTCCTCTTGCACCTCCCATATCTGTACATGAGAGATTAAGTAAACGCAACATCACATGGTTGCATGCAAAAAATAAGAGGCATTTTTTATTTAACAGACAATGAAAGGAGATTATTGTATTCTTTATCAAGATACAGATCCATTCGGATCATGAAACTAGACAAGGTCGGGGAGAGGTTGTTATGGACAGTTACAACTATTTTGGTAAACTGCTTGACTGTCTATATGATAGTACTTATTTCTGATCACCCTCCAAAAATTAATTATGCTTTTAGTAGAAAGGACTCCTGACTGAACAAAGAGGGACATGAATTTGAATCATCTCTTGATTTGGTCAAGTTTTTCAAAGTTGACCAGCCAGTCATACCAGCCATTTTTGGAATCCCTAAAACACATAAAGACCAGAATGATCCACAGCTACGTCTAGTAGTGTCGTCTGCAGGATCCAAAACAGAGCCTTAGGCTGTTTTGGTTGACAGCAAATTAATTTTTTAAAGGACAAATCCTCACATGTTAAGGGATTTGGGGGATTGTTTTACTGAAATTATCCAACAGCACATAGTGTGAGAACTGTACTTTTGTTACCATAGATGTGAAGGACCTGCATTTTGGTAATATCCCATGTGGCTGATGTGGATTGGTTTTACCAGGTTATCATTAATGATGTGTCTCTCTAAAGTGAGGACATTTTGATTATTCATGAGTGTGTGGACACAGTGTTAAAAACAATTATGTGTACTTTGAAGATGAATACTTCCAACAAATTAAAGGGGTGGCCACGGGAACCTCCTGGGCCCATGTGTTTGCCAACATTGTAATATGGTACTGGGAAAAATAGTTTGGGTTTGACTGAGCATTTTGACCCAGCACTCTTCTATAACTAAGATTTTTGGATGATAGTTTTATTCAGTGTATCGATTTCTCTACTGAAGATGATGAGTTGTTTAGATAAATTAATAACAGCCTGTCCTTCCACCGCTGCACCCAATGGCAAGGCAGGTCTGGATTCCCATTGGGTGCAGTGGGGGAAGGACAGGTTGTGCCACCTGTGGCCTCTTGTCGTCATTCACCAGAGGGGACTGCTATTATTCTCAGTGGTGGCATTAACAGGGTGCACAATGCATCATGTGGGTGCAAGCTGAAGATATAGCATGTCTGACAGTGACAAGCTAAAATATGTTATAACGGCCATTTGCTCTTTATCTTTCATCCCAAGTTATCATCAAAGGGCTGCAAATACTGGCAAATACTGGTTGTAATAAATCATAATATTTTTTCAAAGAAACTGGAATGTCTGTTTGGTCCCACTGAAAATTTTGATTCATTCTAGATGTGGTTCAGAAAAGGAAAATTCTTCATAAGAAAAAGCAATCCTCTCCTCAGAATCAGAATTTGCACACTGAGATTGAGACTGAAATTGTAATCTCCAATTTTGTTTCCAGATCACCCCACTGGGAATCTTCAGAAACATATTTTTTTCTTCCAAGTACAGCTAGAAAGTAAAAAAATAATAATAATAATAATAGCCTGAATTAAGCCCTGAGTTAAGTTTAAAATATATCCCCTATCTAGGAAAGCAGTTATGGGGAAGATAAATGTCCAACGTTCTGCTTCTTTTTACAAGGAAGATCTATAGAAGCAGCCCGACTCATGTTAGGGACATAATCCTGTGAAACAGACATCTTAATCTGGCCAGGCAGAAAAGCATTGCCCTCTTCTCACCAGGCAGAGAAGCATTCCCCTCTCCTTCCTCTGAGACCAAAAAGACTGCTTCTCCTATGCCTGCAGCATGTCTAATCCCTGGTTAATGATAGCCGAAAGGGCTACTTCCAAGAAAACAGAGGAAGAAGATGAGTGGTCTGAGGAACCTGAAATAGCCATGTCAGGGTCACCCCATCTGCAGCTGATAAGTAGCCTGCTGAAATGGCAAAGGTTTCCTAACAACTGGATTTTATAATGTCCTGAGGAAGAAAGATCCAAGGAACTGGTAAGGTGTTCCATGGTTAAGCCAGGAAAGAAGCCTGAAAATGCAATTAGTAATATCAGCAATTGTTGGTAGTTCTGGCAGAGGATGGCTGAGCCTGATGAAGGGTCAAGGACCTGGGCTGTGGCACTGGCACAACTATAGCAGATGCTAAGGAAAATGGAAACATAGATAGAGAAAAATGATGCAACAATACCAAATAAAATATGAAAAAGATGGATAGTGAGAAAGTGAGGCAGAGGGAGAGAGAAAATGCTATTAGTTATGTGACAAGTAAGCTATCAGAGAAGTGCAAACAGGCATAATAACCATGCAACAAATATGCTACTGTGACATTTCAGAAACTCATTCCTATCTGCATTATCCCATGTCTGGCAGGATCTGCAGCCATATTATTAGTGTTACAGGGACTGGCAGGATCTGCAGCCATATCATCGGTGTTACAAGGCCTGCTAATCTACTTACTATTTGGTAACTGGGTAGGTGTGCTGCTCTGTTGACCCTTTTCAGTCAGGACATCACGTCAATGAGCAGAATGCACATTAACAAAATACTTTATAACATAAAACTAATGCAGGTTGAGTAACTAGAAGTATTTAGTACACAGATATAATATATACAGAGTACATAAAAGATAAATGCACAAATGTACATAAAAGTAAAGATATACATAAATGTTAAATGCCAGTTAATAGTAAATGCATATGCATATAAAAAACATTATGATGCTAAGGAATACTTTTTTAAATATTGCCTATGACTGGTAAAATAACTATCCAAAGTCATGAGGACTTGTACAAAGCTTTAATCAGTGTCATGAGGACTGGTAAGATGCATTAACCAAAGTCACAAGGATTGGTAATATGTTTTAACCAAAGTCACAAGGAGTGGTAAGATGTCTTTACCAAAGACATGAGGATTGGTAAGATGCATTAACCAAAGTCATGAGGATTGGTAAGGTGTTTTTACCAAAGACATGAGTATCGGTAAGATGCATTAACCAATGTCATGAGGATTGGTAAGGTGTTTTTACCAAAGTAACATTGAAAGTATGTGCAGGTGTGTATTGTGAAGTGATACCGTGGTACTCTTGTGCATTGAAAGCCATGACATTAGTGTGAAGTAACCATGTTTGTACTCAGCAGCCAACATAACAAGTCCATATTAATACAAGCATGGGTATGTGTAGAGAATGTATGGCCAACAGTGAAATCTGTCATACTGAAACATGGGCAAAATGGTGTCAAGGAACATATCTACCAGTCGCTATGAGCCCCTGACACAACATCATCAGACTTCTACCTACCCTCATGCATATATCCAAAAATATAACTGCCAATCTATTAAATGCGCACACCTGTTGCCACCCAACCTTTTATACAAGCACCAGCACCTCCCAAAATATGTATGCCTTGACTTAGGCAGATGGACCATGTCAGTAGAAGCAAGTGTCTGAGTAGCGTCTGCTGTATTATGTACTTACAATTTTTCTCAAGCACCCTTGCTCTAACCTTTTGTTCGCACTGGCTAGGAAGATCAGGATGGCACTTCTGCGGGTTGCTATAGTGGTTTTGGCATGGTGCTGGCACTGCTCAATAGATTGGTGTATGCCACTGACATCAAACACTGCTCTAGCAAGACTGTGCCAGGTATCCACTTTACACTGGGGGCCATCATAGGGATCCCTAGTCAGACACTCCCAGAGGTTTCTGTGGTGTAGCATTAGGAGGACCAGTATTGGTGTCTGCATTATGCAGCACACAAATGCATGCCAAGGCATGATGATGTTAGGGTGTAATAGACTGGCATGGAAACTGTATACTTCCTGCATGATGCTGAACTGTGGAAACAATGTTGTTCTTTAGTTACTGTATAGGATACAAAATGAAACTGGATTTCCTCAAGCCCCTGCAGGAGTGACTGACCTGAGTATGCATGATTAATGCACTTTGCAAGTGCTCTTGTGAGTGCATATAGGTGAGCAAGTTTCTAAGTATGGTAATAGTCAAGGTCACATTGAGCAAAATGTGCAATTTAGGCAAGTTCGTTAGCTTTTGCCTTGCATGATTGCCGTGCCTGAAGCTTTGAAATTGAACAACGTAAGCTCCCATATCGAGCATGGGCCTCATGGCACTACAAAAGACCTGAAGGGAGAAAAGAACTGAGCTGTTGAAAACCTCAGGAAGAAGGAGTTCTAAGTGCAGCATTTGTGTTTAAGGTTAAGTGTGTTTGAAAAGTGTTGATATTGCTTGTCAGTCATGTCTCCCTGTGGTGACGCAGGAGCTGCTTAACAGTACATAACTGCAGTGATTCAGTTACTGTTTAAAGGTACGGTAATGCTGACACTGAGAGAATGTTACCTTGACTGATTGTTTAGTTCCTTGGCAAGGTAAATGGGGAGGGGGGGGTTCTACTGGGTGGAAGACTAACTTGCAATGTATTTATGATTGCTATGTGTGTTGATACATTCTATGTACACCTGTAGGCCAAGTACAGATTGTTCAGTGTTAAATATGACAGTTATCTAACAGTGTGTACAGTTTGTCTATTTCAAGATAAATTGCTGTGGCACTGACTTGGTTATTGTGTGTGTGTGTGTGTGTGTGTGTGTGTGTGTGTGTGTGTGTGTGTGTGTGTGTGTGTGTGTGTGTGTGTGTGTGTGTGTGTGGTAGGGGTGTTGTGCGATGTAGATATTTTTAAGTGGGATGCTTAGAACATGGTACACAACATTTAAGTCAAGAGGATCTTGTGACTTGGTGTGAGTGGTTAGTAATATGGATTGTGTGTTTGTCAGGGAGGATGAGCAGTGGGTAAGGGAACAGATAGCCCTATGACAGGAACAGTATGTACTGTAGAGTTTCATGTAGAAGACATACTAATTCCAAATGATTATGGTTGTGTCCCTACACAACCTACTGCATATGACCCAAACCAGTGTGTTCCTGGATAAGTTATACAATTATCTGGTATCAATAAATTTGTTGTGGTTTGATGTGTTTTGGTGTACCTTTCTGTATGGACACAAACAATACCATCATGCACACAACACTTTGTGCTGCTAGATGTATGCCTCAAGGATATGTTTTATTGCTGGCTGATGTAACTTTTTTTTTTTGCTTTTGTTTACTGGGTTTGTCCAACTGGGTTTAGTTGAAAACCCCTTTTCAGCAGAGGCCCTGGACAAAAAGCTCCAACATATTACATTTTTAAACAGACATTTGGTAATATACATGAACAGACATTAATAATATGCATTCGCAGCTGCACTTACATTCATAAGAAAGCAGGGACAACTGTTACAGTATAAAAGATACTTATACATTAGCAGACATTAAACAGTGAACATTTGAAGAGGTGTATGAGTGGGTTTGTCAGGTTTATCAGACAGATAATTGTGTGATTAATTTTAGAAATTCAAAGAAATGGAGGTGAGAGAAGAAAATTAAGTAGGTCATACAATGTTAATATTGTAGTTAATAGATGGGTTATTTTTTTTTTCAATAATCCGTCTTTTATTGTTTTTCAATTACATAACTACACACTATAAATATTTATAATATATACATGATTGCTTCCAAAAGTTACATAAACATTGTATATTAATGCAAATTATTAAAAAAGAAATACAACATGAAAAAGTCAACAATCTGTATTATTGTTACGATCTATGTCAAATCTAAGATTGAATCAGTCTTATAAATATGTGTCCTGAGTAATAGTGGAAAAGAACCTCTAGGCCAACACAATATTGAAGATTTGCTCCCATGTTTTTATATTATTTATGCTTTTCTTATGGTCATTGATTAACAATTTATGCGCTAATATGTGTCTGATTGCTAATGTTCTAAAATTTTCCCAAGATGTCTGAGTCAGGTTCAACCAGTTTGAAGCTATGTATAGTTTCATTAATAAACAAATATTCATGATTATGATCTTTTTTGATTTATCTAAGTTATCTGGAGGAATATGTAGGATCATAAATTCCCAAGAGAGTGTTGAGTGCTGGTATCCCATTTTCTGTAATTGAAGTTTTAATGAATTCCAAAGTTTAAAAATGCATTTGCAACTCCAAAACATGTGAAACAAGTCAGCTGTCTGTATACAATAAGGACATTTAGGCGAGTTTTTTGAGTCAAATTTATGAAGAATAAGACGGGTATAGTAGGCATTGTTAAATATCATCAATTGTGTGATTAGTAGTTTCTGAGGGAACACAGACTTTAATGTTAGACTAAATGCTTCCAAGATCTTGCTGTCGTCAACTAATATTAATTTTTCCCTCCAATAATTCGATAAGAGAATATGTTTATTATATTTCATCTCTTTTATCAGTTTATATGAAATAGTTATATATTTTTTATCTTGTATCAGAGCTTCCCACAGATTATGACATATATTTAATTCCTCTTCATTAAAATCAAAGTTATTAAAATAATTTATAGCCAGATCTTTTAGTTGTCTCATGATAATTAGATAGGAAATAGGAAGACTTTTCTCTTTTAAAATGTCGTGAACTGATACCCCAAGAAAGGGGTAGAGATCCAATACAATTAAATCCTTTATTAGGGAGAATTTTTGTAAGTCTATCAACTTATTCCCAATTACTAAATTTGGGTTCTTATGGAATGGTTGAAACACCATCATATAATTTAGTAGGTTTAATGAGGTAAAAAGATTTTGAATTGAAGTTACATAACTTTTAATATGTTCCATTAAGTCATATTTACTGAGTGTTCCTCTATTCAGAAAGGGTAGAGCTTTACAGTTAATTCCCACTTTAGTTACATGTCTGTAGGTTAAGACCAGCCATTTTGGCGCCCATTTCAGACTGCCTCTATCAAAGTGAATCACCCTTAAAATTCTGTTGGCATTAATTATCAAGTAATAAGTT
The DNA here is from genome assembly GCF_019279795.1 of Protopterus annectens. Taxonomy (NCBI): domain Eukaryota; kingdom Metazoa; phylum Chordata; order Ceratodontiformes; family Protopteridae; genus Protopterus; species Protopterus annectens. The sequence goes on from NC_056732.1 coordinate 1,772,047,329, forward strand.
TCAAAATATGGTAAGTCTAAACCTCCCCTATTCTTTGGAGCCATCAGTTTCTCATATGCTATCCTCGTTTTCCTAGGTTCCCAAAGAAATCTCCCTCGTCCTATATAAAGCTGTTTAAAATATTTCCTCGTGATTCTAAGTTGTGTAGCTCTAAGTATATATAATACTCTGGGAAGCACATTCGTTTTGATAATTGCAGTTCTTGCCATCATTGGTAGTTTCAGTTTACTCCATCTTTTCAAGTCCAATGTTATCTGATCCCAAGTTGACTTAACATTGTTTATAAAAAAATCTCTATTATCAGTTGAAAATACAATACCCAAATATTTTGTTTTTTCTTCCGTCAATACTTGTCCTATCAATGGTAGCAATGAAAAAGGTGTAGGAGTCTTTAATGGGAATATTTTAGATTTCTTAAAATTCAGTTTATAATTAGAAATTTTCTCAAAGTCTTCTATTGCTTTTAATATTTTCTCAGTGTCTGACACTGGTGTGGTACAATATATATTTAAATCAAAGCAGCCATATTTATTTTCATACCATATAGTGTTGGAGGATTGTAAAAAACATTTTGTTTAATGTGTAAAAATAATGGTTCCAAATAAAGATTAAACAAAATAGGAGACAGTGGGCACCCTTGTCGGGTACCATTTTTAATTTGTATTCTTTTAGAGCATTCTTGATTGATAAATACATTTGTATATGCGTTATTATATATTTTCCTTAATGTTAGAATGAAATCCGAAGGTATATTAAAGTATGATAACATATCAAATAGGTATACCAAGTTTAACTCTGTCAAATGCTTTCTGTGCATCAATTATGAGTGCATAAATATTGAGATTTTTGTACTTGGCATATGAGATTAATGTGTGAAGCGTTAATGTATTATCAGTGGTCTGTTTCCCATCCATAAATCCTGCCTGTTCCTCTGATATTAATAAATTTGTGACCTTTTTCAGTCTATTTGCCAGGATGGATGTCATAATTTTCATGTCTATGTTCAAGAGTGAAATGGGTCTGTAATTATCTGGGTTCTTAAAGTCACTTTTTTCTTTTGGTATCAAAATAGTCTTAGAAGCATTAAAGTGAGGATCATTGATTTTATTTTGAATTATATAATTAAATGTCTGTGAGAGTATTTTACTCAGAATCTCATTAAAAGTTTTGTAAAATTCAGAGGTCAATCCGTCCGGGCCTGGGGCTTTATGTGGTCTCAGCTTTTTAATTATCTCTGCTACCTCCTCCGCTGAAATTGGTTTAATTAAATCCCTGTGGGACTCGTTATCAATATTCGGGAATATGATCTTCTGCAAGAAATCTTTCCTAACTTTATCTGGTAAAATTGTCTGCTGATCACCGTATACCTGATTAAATATTGTTTCAAAAGTATTCATAATATCTGCCTTATTAGTATATGTTCTATTATTATAGTTTATTTCTGAAATTAATAATGTTGATTTCGCTTGGTTAATAATGCGTGCTAATGCTTTTGAGGGAGTCTGAATATGATTCGCGTATTTCACTAAATTTCTCTGTTCATAAAATGACAGTTTACTATTATGTAGTAAAAACAGTTCTTTTTGACACTTTAATTAGTCTATTTCTGTTTGTTTATTATAGTTCCTCATTAGCTCCTGGTCTAGTAACTTAATTTTGATTTCCAAGTCTAGTAGTTCCTTAATTTGCATTTTGTTATAGTAAGTAGCTTTCTGAAGAAAAATCCCTCTTATTTGGGCTTTGGTTGTAGCCCATTCTATATCAACAGGATGTCTGTTTTTAAGAAAGTTATGAAGTAACTGTTCAAGTGTCTCTTTAACTTCTTTCAATATGTCCTCTTTCCTCAGTAAATATGGATTTAAAGACCAATTGTATCCTCGAAGTCTCCTATTACTCATATTATTATTGTTTAGTGTTAGTGTGATCTTTGAGTGGTCCGATAATTGTCTGGCTTGGGTGAAAACACATGGGTCAGCAGATATCAATACTAAAAAAAAAATCAATTCTCGACCACATTTTATGGCAAAAGTAAAATTCTCTGCTTTCATTTGTGTGTGTGTATGTATAAATGGGTCATATAGTTTAAAATCAGTTTTAAATTCCTTCAATGCTATCATTGCCTGTTTATTAAAAGCTTTGGATGAACCAAATTTGTCCAACTTGGGATCTTGATACGAATTCCAATCACCTCCCATTAATATATAACAGTTATTATATTGTTGTAAAATGGAGTAAAGTGAAGTTATAAAATGGTGCTGATTAGTGGAAGGGGCATATATATTCATGAGTAATATAGGTTTATCATAGAACTTCGATATCAAAACCACTAAACACCACCTTCCCTCTTTATCTATTTTGACATCTAAAATTTTTTCTTGGTATCGGTTTTTAATTATAATTGCCACCCCTGCACTGTTTGTTGTCCCTTCCGCTGCCACTATCTCCCTAATCCATTTCTTATTCTTCAGTATATCCCACTGATCATTAGTCAAATGAGTTTCCTGCAATGAAATAAAGTCTGCTTTTGATTGGAAAAACAAGTGTAAAAATAGCTTCCTTTTTTTCATGTTCTGGAGTTCTTTAACATTCCAAGATTCTATTATCCACATCTGTAGCTCTTCAAAAATGTATTCCTATTCCTACTATTGAGAGACAACCTTAGATTACAATGTATTAACATACCATAGATTATTTGGAAGCAAATCTGACATCCCATCCCTACCCAGTGCTTATCCACTATTCCTCTGGACCAGGATGTACATAGGTTTTTCACATCCTTTGAATATCTCTGTTTATCTAAATTTCTAACTCTACAAATTAACCCACAAACCTTATGCAAAAAACCTACAACCACTATCTCTAAATCTACAAATCTTAATCCAAACATTCCCTAATAAACACTACTAATTACCTAACTACAGTTCTGGACCTACTTAATATAGTCAAACACATGTACTAATTGTTGTATGAAAATCCAGTTTAACTAATAGCTCACAATATTAATAATCAGCAATGACAATAAAACATTTTAACTTCTTGTCATATACACTATTAATTATTAATTCCCAGAGAAAGGAAACAGTTGTTAAACATAACAATACAGTCCTAAGGTTATTTTTGTTTAAATGTTCTGTTTTAGGTAGTTGTCCTTCTCCAAAGGTAACAGTCTGCTAAAACTTGGTACGTACTCTAAGTAAAAATAACAACTGTACTACACAAAGCATTTGACTAAATAATTGTAACCCTATAAAATATATTTAAAAATACTAAAGAGAAGGACAACCTAAATGTAACATTTTAAACATTTCAAGTTCACAGTCTTTCATAACATTTATTATACTAACATCATCCTGTTATTTTATTGAACAGAGCATACACATGCATTTTCCTAATTAAAAGTGAAAGAAGAAAAAAGACAAAAAAAAACCCATCTAAGAAAAAAGAAACAGAGATATAATTACCAAAATCTATCACTATACAATGCAATACCCTTCTATTTTAACCAACCCATTACAATAGTATTTCCTACCTGCACAACTGTACATTTCCATATACCATACAGAAGCCATTTACCCTCCAAATAAGTCCAGGAAGCTTCGTTTTTAGTTCCAAACAGTTTCTACAGTTTCCCTATAGTCCTTCCTGCTTGATGAGCGTGTTTTCTTCATTTCGAATTCGCGATGGGGGAACCAGTTCGCGGACGGACCTCCTGGATGCGCTACATTGAAATCAGTCTCCCTGCATCCTCCAAAGGACTTCCTGTTACCTCGTGGCTTGTTTACACTCGCAGAAGCCATAAATCTTCGGAAAAACCTCGTGGACACGCTGGAATTTCTGATAAGGAAATCAAGAGTTTCCCAGGGCCTGGTAAAAAAAAAGAACAAACAAAGAGTTATAAAGCCTCGGATCGTCAGAATTATGGAGTCCCAGTCTGTCTGATGCTGAAAGAAGACCTGATGCTTTGATCAAACTTCTGAAGGTGGCAGTGCTTTGAAAAGCTTCAAAAGTTTTTTCTTTTTAGTGTTTATTGAATATTTAATATCATCCACTGTGAACATTAAAGTATTTGGATACTTCATTTGAAATCTGATGTTCTTTTCAATCAAAAACTTGCAGTATGGAGCTAGCATTTGCCTGGATTGCCTTATTTGTATTGGTAAATCCTGTGTCATGGAAATTTTGTTATTTTGCCACATGATGAATCCACCATTCTTTTTAATAGTTAGCAGTATTTTGCTTGCATCTTGGTAATTCAGTATTTTGGTATAGACTGGTCTAGGTGCATTTGAAGCAAATGATTCTCTGATAGCTCTATGTGCTCTTTCTATAACAATCTGTTTAACACTATCAGAGTCCTTGAACAGTGTTTCAAGTATTTGCATTATGGTAGCATTCAGATCATTGTACTGAATTGTTTCTGGAATTCCTCTAATTATTATATTATTCCGTCTGGATCTTGCTTCCAGGTCTAAAATTTTATTTTGCATGGTTGAAATGTCTGCATCATGAGAGTCTGTTTTTTTCATAAGCATTATTATTTTATCCTCACTTTCAGCTATTCCGGTTTCTGATTTGTCCATCCTTTCCAAAATCTGATTACATGTGGCACTAAACGTAAGCATTTGTATAGATATATCTTTTAAGGCTTCTTGAATAGGTAACAGTGCTGATTTAATTTCCTCCATGCTGACCGGTTGGTCTGGTTTGTTTGTTATTCCTGTTTTTGCAGTCTCCCTTTGTGTAACTGTTTTCTGTCTTTTAAAAATAGCTTTTTTCCGAGATTGCAAGGCAGATAGTTTAGTTTTAGAAGTTGTGATTTCCATAGTTTTGTCTTCTTTTGACATTTTGATACACTGTAAACGTATTTATACCAGGTGTAAGGTTTCAGCTGAGAGATATGTATTTCCTTTGTTTGTTGCTCTGTTCAGAGTCAGGCTGACCATCAATTCCAATCCTGTTGTTACAAAATATTTTTTCTCTATTTTTCCTTCTCAGAAGTGAAGATAGATGTTAGTACTTTAGTTATTGCTGCCAATTAGCATGTTAAATCTTGTAATAGATCCACAGGGTTGATTTTTGTTTCTGCTATCTGGAGAGCTGTAGTTTTGTAGTGTTTAAAGAATGGCGGCCATCTTTGAATCATTAATTAATAGATGGGTTATAATAAAGCAAGTTAGGAGACAATAATATATATGGATATAATAATGTTTTTATCAGAAGTATAGAGGAGAGGGGTTAGCAGTGTCACAAAACAATGTATACAGTAAGGAGATGCTAGTAAACTATTCAGGTATTGGTCAAGATGATCCATTGATTTGATAGGTGAAGTTTTAGTTGTGTTTTAAATAAAATTGCATTCTGAATGGATTTCAGTGGTAGTGGAATGTGGTCATGTAGTTTAGCTACACTATGTTATAGACAGAGATTTCCTTGACTTGTCCCGGGAACAGTGTGCTTATCTAGTACAATCTAGTTAGCACTCCCTGACTAGCAGCCATCTCCACCTGCCTTTCCAAATGTGTATGACCTCTACCTTGCAAAAAGGGCTGCAGAACTCTGCTTACAGGGGTTTATATCATTTCAGTGAACCATCACTTCAATGAACGGCATTTCATCAGAAATGCTGTTCATCAAATTCCCCTCATGTGGGGAGCTGTGCCCCCCACATCCCCGCTAATTATATATATCAACTCCGAGATCACACTACAGTGGGGAAAGAGCAAATTTCCCGATTCTCATTGTACTACAATCTCAGTATGAACAATTCAATGAACAGCATGTTCGATATAATTGCACTGAAAATGCCATTTGATGAAATGATTTTTCCTGAGCTGATAGGGACCCGATTACAGTGTATGTCGATTTCTAAACTGTTATATAAGAATTACTGTTTCTATCTTAAAGATATGTACACCTTGATAGATATTTCAGTATATATGATCAGGAGACTTTTCATGTGACTTTGGGGTTTCCACCTAGTATTCCCACTTAAATAAAACATAGTCATTACCTATCTTGAGAAGTAGTGACTGTTATGATACCCTAAGTAGTATTTATCATCACAGAAAAAAGAAACATACTAGTATCACCTACCCAATTAAATTTAATATTACATAGTCACATGGCAGAAATTTCTCCCATTAGCTATAACAGGGCCATTAATACCTCCCTTGAAGAACTTCAAATATTCTTAGACACTCAGTATTATGTGAAAGCATCTTGCCCCAACAGTTCACTAAGAGAGGAAAGTAAACTGTATTATCTATGTCAATTGATTAATGCAGTTTACTGCTGTACGACTGACGATCCACTAAAAGAAGACCTAAACATAAAAGAAAATATAAAATAACAGTAAGAAGCAAGAACACAACTGAAATACATTACTTTTAACACAAGTAAAGCTTGGACCTACTAAATATATTACCAGATAACATTAGATAATTTGTGTACCTTACTGATTGTGTTTTTATGCTGAGCGACATTGTCAACCATGTGTATCCTGCTCCATTCATCCATGTTATGCTTGGGCTCACTCCACTTCCCTTTTGTACCACCAAATCCCACCCAACCCCAGCTCACCTCCACTGTTACTATAAGAACTCTTCCCACTACCCAGTACAAAACAATTACATATCAAAATCTACTCACGTTGTCCTCATTACATCGTTTACTCTCATCCACTCTCCACCCACCAGTACTTATTTCTCCCTTTCTCATCTAACTTAACAATTCAACCTTATTACTATAAAAACTTCTGCGACTCACCTTTACACCTGGCCTCCGACATGCTTTGCAAAATTGTTATCCTTTAATAGTCCACTTTCAGGTTATTTCACACTTGCCTTTCCCTAAATCACTAATATCCAACTTCTTCAATTTCCTCCTATCAAATCTTCTCATCACTTTCCTCACACTACATTGATCAACATACTTTGTTTCTTATCAAACACTCTTTCGATTGAAAACCATCCAATTAGTACTGCTCCTTTCTGTCACTACATTAGTACAGATTACATCCTACCATGCATATCGACGTATAGACACAAACCTGCTCATCTGTCGCTATTCTCATTCTTCTAGTGTTATACGTGTTACGATTTCTCCAGAGCTGTACTCAGCTGCCTGCTTAGATCAGCTCTCTTCCAGATATATAAAAACAGAAAACACAACATCGAAACACTCTAGGATGTATGTGACCACTAAGTTTGAACTTGGTTCTATACCCTAAAAGAAAAAAAAACTAATCTCAAACTTAGTGGTGACATGCATCCTAAACCAGGTCCCACCACAACCCCACACAATCCAACCATCCCCACCCTTGATGCCTCTGGTACCTTACCACACCCATCCACTACAGAATCAAACTTGCTCCTTCTTAACATGAACCTTAGGAGTATAATAAACAATATTCTGGAATTACATACCTGCCTGGCCTAGCACTCTCCAGATATAACCATTATAAATGAAACATGGCTAAAACCTGAAATAAAAGAGAATGAGATTTTTCCTCCAAGTTATCATATTCACAGAATACACAGACAAAAACATGAGGAGGTGGTATTGCAATCATTTACTGAAACAATACTGAGATAAAACTCCACCAAATAATGTTCTGACCATTAACAAAGCCGAAATCATCCACACTCAACTTACAGCTAACTCCAAAAAATCCATAACCATAATAGGGACCTACATTCCAACAGGAATAAACATCTTAACAGTGGAAAATATTTTACACTGGATATCACAAAATGTACATCAAGAAGGCATAATAATGGGTGGCTTTAACATTCATTTGCAATCTTATAATGTAACAATCTCCACAATCTTCATTAACCTATTAAATCTCACCCAACTTATCCAATCCACAATAAGAATAGACAAAACAGACAATCTACACTGGATTTGATTCTAATTAAGAAACCATGCACTGTGAATTTAGCAGAATGCCTCACTGACAGCATTACTGTCCAACTCTTGCCTTTATATTAAGGCAGCATCCATTTCTTAACATGACTGTAACATATAACTGAGTAGGTAACCTGCTAATCTTTAACAAAGATGCTTTCATCTCCTTACTCCAACTCTGTATTTGGAATATTCTGAAAACATTACCCTTAAATGACATGGTCTCCCTGTTTAAAAAACTTCTTAAACATCTTAAGTGAGATGGCACCAGTTTGTACCAAGGGGGTAAAGTCAGTTCCAGCACTGTGGCTAACAACAGAAACTAAGCAAATACTTAAACAGAGGGACACGCACTGAGACATTGGTATACCAGTAAAACTCAGGACTCTTACCTGTACTTTATACATCTTAGAAACCTAACCAAAATACAGATCAAATAAACGGTTCCACTGTTTCAAACTCTAAGAAAAACACCAAAATAATCCCAAATTCTTCTGGTCATTTATCAAAAGGCTTCTCCAACCAGGCCAAACTTCCACTCCAATACCCTCTACAACTAATGACTATGATACTATAGCAACACAATGTAACTTCTATTTTACAAAATCCATTCTATCACTATCAAAAACAATACAAATACCACCAGTCCTAACACAGTCCCTGTAAATGTAAACACCAATGGTTTTACTTTTAAACCTGTCCAAAATTCCCCAATATGAGACCTACTACACCTACCAAAACCTGCTATCTTAGCAACTGACAGCTTGCCTGCTGCTCACATTAAATTAGCAGCAGATATCCTGTCCCTCCTCATCTCGATCCATAACAGAAAACTGCGTATCCAGCCTATGGAAAATGTCAGACATCATAACCTTCACAAAGAAAGAAACTCTACTGAAATCTCAGCTGCAGACTGATAGCTGTCTTAGCCCATACCTAAAACACTAGAAAAATGTATCCAATCCCAGCATATGGAAAAAGTTATACATCATACCCCTACACAAAGACAGAAACTCTACTGAAATCTCAATTGCAGATTGATAGCCCCATACATAAAACACAGAAAAATGTGCCCTTACCCAGATGTTAAACTACCTCACTAGTTACAGACAGCTTTCCAAAGCTCAACACAACTTCTGCACCAACCGTAGTACCACTAGCATCCTCATCACCTTCTGGAATAGAATCAACTATAATAGAAATGAAGGGAATTTAGTTTCTTCATTATTCATCCAGATCTCTAAAGCCTTCAACACTTTTCCCCATCATAATCCACTGTCTGAACTTTCCAGTTTCTGACTCAGTCATATATCCCTGCTATGGTGACACAGCTACTTAATAAATAGACAACAAGCCATAATATGACAACAAGGACTCTCTCTATCTCTCCCAGTTACAGTAGATATCCCACAACAATCAATATGGGATTCACTCCTATTCAACATATTCACAAATTAACTCCACACTGCAACAAACATGGCATCTATTGTCCAGTGTGCAGATGACTCTACACTCATCTGTTCTGCCCTAACTCCCAAGAACTCACCCACGTTCATAGGTTAATAGGTTCATAGGTAGGTACTAGGTTATTGGCCCTAGGGCCTATATAAGCCTAGCCAAAAGGTACCCTGGCTTTCGCCACCCAAGAAAATTATTTTCCTGTGCCACTGTCAAGCAGAGCCACAGAAGTGATCCCCGGGGTGAATTTCCTATCTCCCATCCAATCATCAAGTTTTTCTTGAAGAGTGCTAATGAGGAGCTTTCTTTGACAGAGATAGATAGTCTGTTCCAGAGTATGGGAAGTCTCTGGGACAGGAATCTATCCCTCCAGCATGTTCTGTTTCTTGTGGTGACAAGGTTTGGGTCCCTAGAGCATGTAGCTCAGAGGGATTGGAATTTCTTTAAGTGGAGCATATCCAAAAGCTCTGGGTTTGACATAGCTTATGTATGTTAGGCAGAGATCGCCTCTGATTAGGCGATATGCAACGGAGTAAAGCTGCAGTTTTTTGAGATGGTCTGTGTAGGGCATCTGTTTGAGGCCATTAATCCTCTTTGTGAGGTATTTCTGTGGCCTTTCCAGTTGTTTTAGATGTCTTGTTAGGTACATACCAAAAGGGGCATTGTACTCTATAATGGGTCTAATGAGTGATGAGTAGAGGGGAAGAATGACCTCCTTTTTCCTGGATGAGAAACCTTTTGTGATGAGGTGTGCACGTTGAAGGATTTCCTGACTATTGTGGCGATGTGATTATCAAAGGAGAGACTACTGTCCACCTGTGTCCCAAGGTCTCATCACACTTTCGGTGTTAAGTAAACTATTGTCTATGTGGTAGTTCATGGGTACAGAGTTTTTACCAAAAGGGATGACAATGCACTTTTTGGCACTGAGCTTGAGGCCATGGCTTTGACACCAGGCATCTGTCTCAGCAAGGCCCTTTTGTAGGATGTCCACATCTTTTGGAGTTTTGATTATGGCTCCTAGTTTGCAGTCATCTGCGAACTTCATTAGCCAACCTTCTGTGTTAGCCTGTACTTCAGAGAAGTAGATACCAAACAGGAGAAGACCCAGGACTGAATCCTGTGGTACTCCACTTGTCACTGGTCTGAAGTTGGATTTGGAGTCTGCTACTTTCACAGTGTGGGTTCTGTCAGTGATCTAGTTGGCAACCCATCTTGTGACATAGGGATTTATACCTAGTTTAGTGAGTTTATCTATAATTCCAGAGTGGGGGATGGTGTTGAAAGCCTTGGAGAGATCTAGATAAGCTGTGTGAACCACCTTACCCTCATCTACGGCTTTGGTGACCACTTCAAAGAAGTCTATCAAGTTTAGGAGACATGATCTGCCTTTTACAAACCCAAACTGGGTGAGGTCCAGAGTTTGGAGATTACAAATGTCATTGTTTATAAGTTCCATGATGATACGTTCCATAGCCTTGCAGACGAGGCTAGTCAGGCTAATGGGGCAGTAGTTTCCAGGGTCCGTGGTGGCTCCCCCTTTGTGGAGTGGGATAACCGTCTCTGTGCGCCATTCAGTGGGCACATAGTCTGAGGTGAGGCTATGATTGAAAATGGTACTTAGGTGGGGTGCCAGTTCATTCTGTAGCTCATGTAGAACGCAGCCTGTGATGTTGTCAGGTCCCATGGATGCTGTGTTCTTGGCATTGGAGAGTGTGTTTTTTACCTGTGCAGCTGTAATTACAGGAACTTTGCATTCTTCCAGTATAGAGATGGGCCCTTTAGGGGATGAGAGGGGGGTAAAGTTAGCACTGAACCTATCTGCCAGGATATTGGCAGTATCAGTTGGTTCTGTGTATTTAGTGCCATTGTGCTGTAACTCAAAGCAGATCTGAGTGTTTCCATTGAGATTCTTAACATAGCTATAGAATGCTTTGTGGTTGTCTTTAGAGTCAGTGGTGATTTTGTTTTCATAACTAGCTTTGGAGGATTTTATGAGGGAACTCAGCTTCTTACTGAAGCTGACCAGGGAGTTCCTCCAATCATGAGATTTTACTCTTTGTTGCAACAGTTTCTTTCTTCTGTTGTAGAGTTTGTTTATGTTTATTCCTTGTAATTTGTGCCAAGCCTATTATGTAGGAAAGACCAATAGAAAGTTTAAGGAACGGATACTTCGACACCTGTTAGACATCAAGAATAAAGTGGTAACCAATGCCCTATATGGACATGTGTCTGAAAATCCAGGGCATTCATTTAGCTTTATGGTTATCTCAAATGTGACTATTAACCTCCGTGGAGGAGACATTGTCAACAAAACTGAAAAGGAAGAAAGCAAATGGATCATGAACCTCAGAGCTGATTTATTTCCAGGGCTCAACAGAGTAGTTCCTATTAAACCTATTTTGAAAGAGAGAAGCCTAATTAAGAAATGAAATGGAGGCTTAAGGAAGGCGTGCATCTGATTGCTGTATGTGATTGGTTGAGCAATTAAGGATCTTTATTTAACAGCAGTAAGTCAGGTCTACACACTAGGATCTGAAGAAGGTTTTTTAACTGAAAGCACTTATCCTGTTTGACCTGCAACTTGAACAGCACAATTTGTGCTTTTTATTTCTTCGTTTTATTAAAGCCTACATTTTAATGGAATTTCTCAGTGAACTTTTCGTTGTGGTGGAAGCCTTTTTTTCATTTTACTATGTTGGTAATAACCAGTTCTAGGATATTGCTGCTCCTGGTAGGGGTGTGGATAAGTTGAGTTGATCCAAGGCATTGGTATTTATGAATTCCAGAAAACGTTGAGCACAAGAGTTGGTACATGAGTAGTTTTCCCAGTTAATGGTGGGGTAGTTGAAATCACCCATTATTAGGGTGTTAGATTGTACCCTAATATTTTACAGTGTATCAAGAAATAAGGAGTGGGAATCCTGGGTCATGGTGGGGGATCTGTAGCAAGCTAAAATTTGGATTGCGGTCTTGCCCAGAGTTAATTGCACTTGGATAATCTTGGATTCATTATGCTGAGCAGCTAGCCTGGAGGAGTGGATATACTTAATGAATATGGACATACCTCCGCCTTTAGTGTTTCAGTCCAGGTTAGGTGGCCGAAAGGTGTGGTATGAATTATAGCCTAGTAATGCAAGGGTGCTCTCTGGAGCTTTGAACTAGGTCTCTGTCACTGCACAGATGTCAGTGTTCTCCATTTTAAGGAGTGCTTCGAGTGAGTGCATTTTGAGGTTTAGACTTCTAGCACTGAGTAGCAATGCCTTCAGATTCTGCTTGCTTGTACCTGTTACGGTGGTGAATCTGTCATTTGAACCTTGCCTAAAAAAGGCACTATAGGGGTGGCTAGAGCCTTAGCCATTATCCGGAATCCCAGGGGTGACAGGTGCAGGCCATCTCTGGCAAAGCATCGTGGTTTGTTGATCATGTCATCCCAGGCAGACAGATATTGGATCCCCTTAGAATGACACCAGAAGCTTAGCCAATTGTTGAAGTCAATCATTTTGTTCTTGTACTGTGGTATCATTCTGGGTGATGGCAGGATGCTACTCAGGGCTAGGGTCATACCCGCCTGGGTTACATGATCGGACAACTCCTCCATGTCCCTTTTCATGTAGTCCAGGGAGGTATGTCTCAGGTCATTCACACCAACATGGACAATGACAGAGTCATATTTGTATTTATTGTGGAGTGACCTGAGTGCATGCGTTATGTGGTGGATCCTGGCACCCGAAAGGCAGCTGACATTAACTTTCTCCTTGTTTATCCTGGTGAGTGGAACATCAGCGTGCCTGACTATAGAGTCACCTATGACTAGACTGTTGGATACGTCTCTTTCACAACAGTAGAAACCTGGCTAGACAACTCCAAACTTCTGTTGAATCCAATCAAAATTAAATTAATGGTCTTTACTCCTAAGACACTCTCTGACTGCCGTGGTGGTGCAGCGGTAGCATTGTTGCCTCACAGTAAGAGGTTCTCCCATTCAGTTCTCGGCAGGAGTGCGGGGAGTGTCTTCTGTGTGGAGTCTGCATGTCCTCCCTGCGGTTGGGTGGCATTCAAAAGACATGCGTAAGGGCATGCCTTCATTGAAGGTTGGACGTTGAGCTGGCATCTCAGCGTTCATGAAAATCTACTGCCAATCATTAGCGGACCAGAGTTCCGCTGTGGCGACCCCTAACTGGGAAAAGCCGAAAGACAAACAATAACTCCTAAGACACTCTCTGAACTATACTCTTTCCATATCTATTCATCCAGTAATACCAACATAGAAATAGCTCCCAAAAAACTAAGTTACTAGGTGTCCTAATTGATGAAAAACTATAATTTGACTGTAGGTCATCCAAAAAAAAAAAAAAAAAACACACACACACATTAAACTAGGTTCCTTTTACAGGACCAAACTATACCTTTCTGACTCCATAACCCAAACTCACCTACTACCAGTCCTATTATATGCATCACCATTTCTCACCAGCTTGAAAAAAACTGACAAATACAAGCTTGAGACATATTACAGTAAAATTGCCAAGTTCACGACAAACTCATCACACACAAGTCCCACCACTGTAAAGCTCTAAAAGAATTAAAATGGCTTGAACTAGAGTGATTACTTGTCATACTGCCACATAGTCACTGCTCAAAAATACATCTGCACTCAGGAAAATGTCCTGCACTCTGGAACACCCTACAATACTACTCCAACTATGTCTCAAAACTCTGGAAGTCTATCCCCCTTGAAATCAGACTAATACAGAAACTACCTGATTTCAAATCTCTTCCCTTCACTGTCTATTATCCCAGCTTTCCCTCTTAACTATATATATAAACACTTTCATTTCCATACATCTTCCCAGCTGTCATTGCAGACTTTTTTCTATCTACTTATTCCTTATGTTAGTAAGTAAAATATATATATATATATATATATATATATATATATATTTATTATTTATTATTTTACATTTGTTAACCAGGAAGGTCCGACTGGACATGTCCTTTTTCAGTGGAGGCCCAGGGAGAAAAGCTCCATATACAGAGTAAATATTTACACAAGACAGTTGATATACAGTTGGTATACATGCAGTCATATATAACATACATACATTTTACATCTATTAATAATGCCATTGAAAAATAATACCTTACAAAGAAAGAGTTTAAACATCAAACACTGCAGAGTAGTTGGGTTATATATACATTTTAATATTACAGGTAGGATGAAATATGTGCTAATGATGGAGTAGACAGGGAGAGTTCTGAGCTGAGGGGAGAAGGAAAAGGTATATTTAGGGAAAGTAATGAGGTGGGAGTGGAGGGGTTGGTAGAGAGGAGTAGGTGGTAAAGGTATAAAGTTAGGGTAGGCAGGGAAGGTGCTGACATGCAGAGGATAAAAATAAGGCTATGGGTGTAAGAAATGATAGTATTGGAAGGTGGAATGTGTAAGTTGGATTAAGAAAAGGAAGAGGACACTTAGTGGGAGCAGAGAGATGTCAGAGGGGAAGTGTTACTGGAGTGGTATAGCAAGGATTTCTTGCTCTCCTATGTTGCTTATTTAAAATGCATTAGCACTTAATTTGCTGTATGTACCAACTACACTCCAGGCATGAATAACTGTATTTCTATTTACTATGCTATATCTAAAATTATATTTCTATATCTGTGTAATAAGTGCAAAAAAAAAAAAAAAAGAAAAACTGAACGTAATCTGTGGAGCTTTTTTTCCTGGGTTCCTGCTGAAAATAGGTTATTACCCAGCTGCACATTTATGGTCAACAAAAATAAATAACTAAATAAATAAATAATTGAAAATAGAGAGTCACCTCCAGTATTAGATAATTTGGTTAGAATTCAAAATTCTATTGGGGGAATAATGTTGTATTAAGTTGTTAAGGACTGGGCAATTTTCTGGATTATAGAGAACAGTTAGCTGTGATGTGGTAGTTCTAACTAGTTTAATTCCCTGAGGGCGAGGCAGTAAGTGTTTTATTGTTATAGTTTACAGCAGATTTGGGTATTTTATTATAACACTGATCAAGTTTAGGCAGTCGTCAGACTTGAATGTTAGTTGAAGATTGGGGCTGCACAGAGGAGAGACAGCAGTAATGGAGGCAGAGTAAGCTGTGCGGCTCACCTATGGAATACTGTTACAGCTTCATCTTATCAATATATGATGCCATTTTTGGAGAGGGGTGGTGACAGGGCAGGTAAGTCCTGTGCATTTCATGACTAAATGTCTGCAATTAACCTTCAGATGTATTTTTGTGTATGGGGCCTATACACCTATAGACACATGCAACAATGCCAAATAATGGCATCTGTCCATTCCATTTCATCCTCCAGGGTATATGCTGATATGTATGGCATTTATATAGTAGGTTCATAGGTTCACAGGAGATTACTAGGCTCAAGAGCCCTTACAAGCCTAGCCATTATTACTCAAATTTTATCTGATTTTCAATCCCTAAGGGCTAGAAGATGGCTTAGATTTGTGCCTACGCCTTTGAGTATTTTACATACTACTCCTGTAAATAAGGGACATGGGTGCTAGACTAGAGGAGTGAGTTTATGATTCCCCATCTATAGATCCAAACTGCATTTGAAAGGGTCAGGGAAGGATTGTGCTTACCATGAATACGAAGCCTTTTCAGAGAAGGGGTAATCTCGGAGACATACATCTGTCTCTACAGCATATGTTGTTCATGTCACAGGCCAGGTTTAGATACCTTGATCAGGTGGCTCTCATGCAGTTTGCCTTCTGAATGTGTAACAGTTCCATCAGGGTAGGATTTGAAAGTGCCTTGTAGGTTAGGCATAGATCGCCCCTTAATAGCTGGTAGGAGACAGAGTAAAAGGACAGGACTTTTAGTCATTCCTCATAGGACATGTTGTTTACACCCTGTATTTTTTTTTTTTGTAAGGAGCCTCTGAGGCTGCTCCAGCTGTTGCAAGTGCCTAGTCAAGTAGATGCCAAAAGGTGCATTGCACTTAGTTAGTCTGTTAAGGGATGAATAGAGTGGGACTATAACTTCCTTGGATCTGAATGCCATACCTTTACTTATTACTTATAAGCTGTGCCACTTTCTATGTACCTAGGTCTCTCATTTCTGAGTCCACTCTTAGGGGTATGCTATTAATGTAATCTGCAAAGGTACATGATATACAAATGGGTATGATTATGCATTTTTTTGCATTTAGTTTTAGGCCATGGCTCTGGCACCAGTTTTTGTGTGAGTCAGACCCTTCTGAAGGATATCTAAATCATTGGGAGATTCAATGTTTGCTCCCAACTTGCTGCCATCAGCAGCATGAAGTCACCCAAAGGCCTTCTACATCAGCCTTGACTTCAGAGAAATATATTCTGAACAAGAGAGGTCCCAGCACTGAGCCCTTTGGCACACCGCTAGTAACTAGCCTTCTGCTGGATCTGGATTCTCACACTCTAACAAAATGTGTTCTTTCTGTGAGACATTTGGCTATCCATCTGGGGACGTAAGGATTTATGCCCAGTTTTGTGAGATTGTCTACAATACCCAAGTGGGGAATTGTGTCAAATGCCTTGGCTGGGTCAAGGTAGGAAGTATGCACTGTTTTACCCTTATCCATGGCCCTAGTGACATTCCCGAAGAAGTCCACCAGATTGAGCAGGCATGACCTGTTCTTTGGTGATAACTGGTACAGAAATGATGGAGGTTGTTTCTTGGGAATAACCGTAGGAAATGAGGAGGTGAAATTTGATATGAATTTACCAGCCAGTGGATTTTCTATATCTTCTGGCTAAGTGTAGTTGATGCTGTCTACAACCAATCCCACACATTGTTGGGTGTTGCCCTTAAGATTGCAGACATAACTAAAAATGTTTTATGGTTATCCTTAGCTTGGGAGGTGACAGGGGTAGGGATAATACTCACAAATGGAACAAGTGAGATAGGGTTTCCACACTCATATTCAGTTTTTCAAACATTCTAAACAAATGGACCCATTTGAGAGGATTATCACATTGCACTCCAGTTTTTATGAGCTTCTAAACAGCTGCATAGAAAATCCATAACCATCTGCCCAAAATATAATAATAATAATAAATTAAGGCATTAACATCTTTATTTGTTCTGTATAACAAAAGAAGGGAGAATGAAACATTGTGAAAAATTCCCATCACTTACCTCAAGACTACAATAAATCAAGCCGGTGAGGAATTTAAGTGCATTTTTCAAAAATTTAAAGCATAGCAGACTGCCAACTTAAAATCACGACAAATACCAAATTAAACTACACATTTTTCTTTACATCTGTCTGTTTTTATTTGACTGAATGGTATACTTCTTACCTTTAATGCAGTTATTCTATGTTTGCTATAGAGTAGCCTATGTGTTTTTTTTTTGCCTGACAGAGCAGAAGACTGAAGCTCTCACTTGTTAATAAGCTATTTTTTGTGCCACGGGTACATAGTTTGAATCTTTCCATCTTACTTTGCCTTCTGTGTAACCTTGAGCAGCTCACTTAACCAGAGAGTGCTCTGGGGCAATTGGGAATTTGGGATAGGCTCCTTAATGGTCTCCTAGACTCCATGCCTAGTAACTATCTATAAAGCTAATCACCAACAATGCAGTGACCTCATCCATATCAATATCAAACATTCTGGTCCCAAGGATATAGACATTGTATTAGCAGATAGATTTTGGGATAACTTTATCTACCTACCCACATTGTTGCCCCAACTGTCCCTGAAAATGTATTTTCCCTTGAAATCTCCTTGGAACAATTCTTATGATTCCTATCAAAGGTTAAACAAATCACACTTCTTTGCAATGAGATAATGTACAGGCTGCATTCTCATCAGTGCCCAAGCTCCTATGTAAACTTTTTGACCTCAGCCTTTCCAAAAGGTTTTTGCAAGATGCTGTGAGAACAGCCACAGTGACTGCCCAATGCAAGGGTAGCACCTCTACAGACTCAGGGAAATTAAAGGCCAAAAAGCCTCACCTGCCTTATATATATAGTCAAAGAATATTCTACTGGTAGTTAGCTGAGAAAGATCTAAGTGATGTGGTAGTTCTAACCAGTTTAATTTTCTGAGATCTAGTCAGTATGTGTTTTATTGTTCTAGTTTACAGCAGATTTGGCTATTTAATTATAACACTGATCAAGTTTAGACAGTTGTCAGACTTGAATGTTAGTGAAGATTGTGGCTGCAAAATGTTTGACGCTATCCCCCATACTGATATTACTGAAAAAATGACAAGTTAATGTAAATCTCTGGTTTTGTGTGTTGTCCACTGGATTATAAATTAGTTATATAACAAATCCTAAGTTATGAAAGTTGCTGGTAGCCTTTCTAACTGTCAAATTGCACTGGGTGAGGTACCATAGATCAGTGTTAAGCCCTCTCCTTTTAGGCACTTATTCCCAGAAGTGCAGTTGACCATGTTTGCTGATGACAGCAAGGTGACCTCTGCTAAATGCTCATCCACTGCTACTAAACAAATCCATCAAGGGCTGGAATGTGCATGTACTTGGTGTACTGAAAATGGTCTCAATCTAAATGCAAAATGTGCAGCATCGAAGCATTCAGCAAGAAGGTGCTCCCACCCTATATGTTATCGGGGACTGTTGGAATGTTCTTTTATACTGTACTATATACTGTATGTACTGCATATATGTATCCTATATGTATATTACTATTATGTATCTTTAGATGCTGCTGTGTTTTCACTATTGAATTGTATTGTTTGCTTGGAGCTTTTCTCCCCAGGCCTCCGCTGAAAATGGACCTGCATCCAGTCGGACTTTCCCGGTTAACAAATGTAAAATAAAATAAAATAAAAATAAATAAAATAAAATTATCTTCAGACAGATATGGTTCATTAGAGACCTACGTAGTTACTTAATACAACTTTAATTTGATCATCTTATTAACAGCATAGTCAGGACACCCTTCCATCTGACCCAGTTAATTTCCAACTGGATATCTTCAAGATCCAAAGAAGTCAGAAACATAGCTAGAGTGGGGCAAAGGGGGAAGATGCCCTAGGGGTAACGTTATTGGGTGTGATTGGCAGTTCCTGATAGAGTGCTATTACTGTATCAGCAATCAAAAAGTAATGTTGATTATATGTTACTTATTTATTGAAAAATATTTTTTGACAAAAAAAAATGAATGTTGATACGGTCTTCTTGTCTGAGCTGCAGGGCTGAAGTACTGAACCACTTCATGTATAGCATTCTAACTTTAGCAAGCTGCATGTTTCATTTATAGCAAGTAGGCAGCTATTCGTGCAAAACAGTTTTCATTTTCCACTTTTACAGAGTATATCTTTGTGGTCTTCAATTCAGCTCACAGAGAGGACTAAAGGACACTTTTTTTGCCCAGTCTGCTCAGAATTGAGGGTTGACAGTTCTGAAAGTTGCACTGGACAATGGATTACCTAGCTATAGCTCTGAATGAAGTAAGCTTACAACTGTATTTTCCTTTATCAGATCTAAACTTAAGTAGGGGTAGATGTTGGCATAATGGTTATGGTCTTTACCTCACAGATACAAGGTACAGGGCTTGATCCCAACCTTGGGTTGGCTAGGCTTGTAATAGACTGCAGACTGATAGCTTAGTATTTGCTATGAAATATAACGCCCTCTTTGTTACACACAAATCCAAGAATGTTGCTCAGCTAGAAAGGCCCCAGTGACTGGTAGAAAATTAAAGACCTTGATTCATTTAACAATCATTCTATATAAGCACAGCCCTACTAATATTTAGGAGCCTGCCACCTGCTCCACAGTGACCTCTCTTTTGCATTTTGAGACATGTAAGACCCAGTTCTATTTGACCTCCTGTTTCTTCACAAAATCAATAGCTCTACAAACACTAGTACTTGGGACCTATATCTAGGTCAACAACTAAACAAGGCACAGTGGAGGATAGCTTCTTAACTCAGTGTATTCCAGTCTATTGAATAAGCTTCCACTACATGTCAGACAAAGTACTCCTTTGTATGTCATTAAGGCTATTCTTGATAATTGAATGGCTAGATGCAAATTTACATGAGTTATCATGCATGGCCCTGAGCAATTTGGGTGGTGAGTGCTACTGAGTTCTTCTAAAGGGTGGCAGTAATGTTTAAGTGAGTCTACTTAAAAGTGTATAAGGCTATGCATGTTATGGTTTCTGTGATCACTTGCCTAGTATTTTTTTCCATGTTCCAATAGGTCAGGTAAGACTATAACATTTCTCAGAGATATATTTCTTTTCTTTTCAGATAACTATGACCCAATCTATAGAACAAAGAAAATGTGAGCTCTTCCATGCAGGGAATGATATCTTGCTACAGGCTTTCTGTCTCTACAGTCACAAGATGTTCAGCCACAAGAAATTTGGCTAGTCCCTTCCTTGACATACCTGGTGGAATGCCATTAGTAGTATAAATGTCAATGCCCAGAGCAGGACATATGATCAAGTCAGACTATGGGCCATTGACTTGATGAGTGCAGCCAAAGGCTGGACATCATGCCTGGCAAAGGAGCACAGGGTAAAAGGAGGCTGGCCATCAACCAAACTATAACTAAGAAAGAAAGATGAGTACCTGGCATTTTGCATGGGGGTCAGGACAGTTTCAAAATCTAGGGTGGAATGCTAGCTATAGTACAGAGATGAGCAGGCTACTGTACAAATTAGTTGATTATGCCCCAAGTGGGCATCTCTTAATGTGGACTTGTACATACCACACTACCTCAATGTGTTATTTTGTAGAACTTACAACCATCAACCATCATTTTACAGGAACATCTGGGCTTCAGACTTAGAGGACACCAGCATGAGGTTTGTTACTTATTAATTTCCTGTATGATTATATTAGTTAGTTGTAGAAATAGTTTATTCACAGAGCTACAGCTATTGGTGAAGAGTCTTAGTATATTTGGGTGATTTCTTTGGGTATTTTTGAAAATTCTATATTATCATTGTCCACTACCCCGGATATACAGCTGCCTAATGTTGGGGAATTGTCCACCTCCGAGGTTGATGTCAGCCAAACACAGCCATGGTCATAGGTCACAGTGTCAGTGTTAGATACAGGCAATGTAATCATCACATCCCCAGATTATTCCAGAGACACTGCTTCTATGTTTTTACAAACCTCCCTATAAACCCATGATGAAAGACAAGGACAGGAGGACACAGACATAGTTACCTGAAAAGAAATGCCATCAGCTGTGGTATAATCCCCATAGATTGCCAGAAGCTCCATAGATCAAAATGCAGACATTTATGGATTGAGTACTGGTGGCCAAGCACACCATGGTACCATCCACCACCAGACCTAGCTAACTCTATGACCATAACCCAGTGTTTGTGCAAGACAATAATACAAGGACAGGCAGACACCAACACAGGGACTGTTGAGCTGGTAGGTGGAAGCTTATTCAATAGTACATAGTCTGAAGAGTCACCAGAGGAAAAGTATGTATGAAGTGGGTGCTCCTATGTGGCCATACATCAAGACTGATGCAGTTCTCATGGCCCGTCCACAACTAGCTCTGATGTGGATATTCAACATGGAAGGAGATAACCATGGCTGGGCACAAGTAGTACCACCACCTCCACTCCCTTATCTAGCATTGAGGTATGTATGTTGTAATGGGGTCATACAAGTGCATAGGATATTTGTGCTGAGTCCAGCCAAGGTATGAGCTGCTCTTCAAGGTCATGAAATATTTTATCCTCACAATGCGGAGTAGATCACATCTGTGACTGACCTGGGAGAGGGATCCCCTATGGACAGTTATATCAACAGTCTCTGCATATGTCTCCTATGGGTGTCCTGGAACCTGGCCACCAGATCCTGACACAATGGTATAATATCTATTGGGGCTGTGTCCCAACACACAGTCACTCAGACGTCTGCAATGCCCACCACCACCACACACTTACACAGCAGTGTAGACAGCACCACCTGAATGGCCAGGCTGCCCTAGCCATCCAACCTACATATGCATGCCTGAAGCACAAGCCCACATGTGCACACACACATACACACACATTTACACAATGTGTGTGCACGCGCACACACATATGCATACACATACAGTGCCTACTGCTGACTCTTGATACTGCGGCCATCCCAACTTATGCAGATAATATTTATACTTTTCCTTCTGTACTGTTACATGGATAGTCTATGTGTGATGCATAGTGTGGCCAGTCTATGAACTGTATCACACAATCTTTGTGTGTAGGTTTGCACACATCCTTTTTAATGTTCTCCAGTCCATCATTATGAAACAGACTCTTAACCAGTGCCATGGTATACCATGTCTACCTCTGGCATAACCCTCCCCTGCAGTGAGCTTCTCCACAGGTTCCTCTTCTGACACGCCCTCTGCTGCTGAGTTTGGGAATATTCTTGCTGTAACAGACTGTAAATATTTTACTTACATTAGGCCGGATCAAACTGCAATGCACCCCAAGACACATCCATAAAGAGAAAGTGAGTCTTCAGTAGGTCAAAGACATGTTCAGCAGTGACATGAGTCTGTGACAGTACATGGGCCTGTCGCACTACATTTTTATAGCCATTCTCTGTCATGGTCTGGGGTGATTTCTAATAAGAATCATTAACCATGGCTGCCGGGTATCAATATCACATCACCAATAAGGCCAGAGCCATCGCTGCTTATCTAGCATCCATCTCCATTCTTCGATCTAGTGCTTCTGCTAAGAAAAATGTTTGCTACATTTTCTATATTTGTAGGAAGCAGCTTGCCACAATATATAACCCCACACAAAGTAAGGAAGCACTTCAGTACTGCAATATTCAAATTCATTTCTCTACCACCATTCAGAAATGCCGGTACAAAAATGAATATTGATACTGCACTGCTGATCAGTCGGCATCTCCCTATTGTATCCATAACACCTTGCACACAGGGACTGCCCTCTTTGCCGCACCCTAGCTACACTACTACTGAATGAGATGTACCTGGGTAAAACCACTCTATATGAACTGCTGATATAGGACACGTGTGCCATATGTGGGAGTTGTGGATACTGCCTGAATGGCTTGCAGGCACACTGTATATTATTGCATGGTCGTTAGGGAATATCTGGCAGATGAATGAGTGGAACCCTTTATGGTTAATATAACTTCTTCTGTGGTTCACTGGTAAGGCCCCTACATGCTGTAGCATGGCAATGAGGAATTGCTGATATCACCTAGAGATGTCTGGGATGCACCTACTGTGTTCCCAAATCACCACTGAAGGATCCCTGTGGCCAGTATTCTCAAATTCATAAATACTTTAGTAGGTGCTGGATCTCATAGAAAATCTTATGAAACACTTGAAATCTGTGGTTACTGAAATGTGATGATAAGTGCTCCTTAAATCTAGAGTTACCAAAAATAAAATGAAGGGAAAGCATTTGGAACTTTGAAACTTTTACAAACTGGTTCAGAAAGGAAAGATCTAGAACTGGTCTTAATAACATCATTTTCCTTGGTACCAGAAACATCCTCAATAAAAACCTTTCCTTGCAAAAGAGAGAGGGGTGTGGTCTATATGCCAACAGATGCTGAATATCAGAATGAAAAAAAAAGTTTGATCTGGTAGATGAGGAATCCCCTAAAAAGTGATAGGGTGTCCCACTGCCACTGTACCCTTGATAGGTAGCTCAATGAACCCATTTGTATGAGATTAGCTGTTGCCAAAGAGGGAAACAGAGAACCAGTTTCTGAAGAAGAATAAAAGAGTATCCAGTGTGTGTGTGTGTGTGTGTGTGTGTGTGTGTGTGTGTGTGTGTGTGTGTGTGTGTGTGTGTGTGTGTGTGTGTGTGTGTGTGTGTGTGTGTGTGTGTGTGTGCACATGTGTCTCTGTGTGTCTCTGTATATCTGTGTGTCTGTGTGCATGGCAGGGGAGTATATTTTATAGAAAGTCATTCTGACTCATTGGGCCCTTGTTTGTTGTTGGCTACCCCCTTTTTTTGAACCTCATTATCTTTGTCTTTTGAATGTCTACTTGCCAGAAATTTGCTGAGACTATTTGTTTTGCTTTTCATGAATGGATCCTGAATTAGGGATAAACCCCATTAACAATCTTGGGGAAGAAAAGTATCTGAGTCACTCCTTGAATCAATTTTTCTTTCTCATTACATATTATCAGGTCCTCAGCAGCAGACATACATCTTCCCTATTAAGGGGAGAATTCAGCATCTCAGCTTATACATTTTCAGGAATTTTTTGAGAATTTAACTATACATTCCTTCTCATAACAAACCCAGTAGCTGCTACTCTGGAAAAAGCATCAGTTGAGTGAAGTGCACACTTCAAAGAATGTTTGGTTATTTGTGAAACAGAAGCAATAATAGCATTCAGAGGAGATTTACACTGGGATGCAGGAAAACAGGCAGTTATGTTTCTCATGTTGTCAAAATAAGGATGCAAAAGTTTTAATATATGAGCTTGAAAGTTAAGAATTCTAAGAATAAGAGAAACAGGAAAGTACACTTCTTCTTTTGGCTTTTACCAGTTTGGGGTTGGGAGGGTGGCCTAATGGTTAAGGTGTTTGCCTTACAAACGCAAGATGCAGGGTTTGCGTCTCACAAGGGATAATTGGCTAGGCTCAAAAGGGCAGTTAGCCTAGTACTAATCTATGAATTCTATGAACACTCTTTTCCCAAATCTATCAAATGTTTTTCCATCTTTGACAGAGGGAGAGGGATTAGCATTTACAAAATGTTTAGCTGCAAAGTAATCTTAAAAGGAAAGTGTACAATAAGTTTTTATGTAAGACTGAGGAACATTATGCTGTATATCTGCCTTCTTAGGGGTAACAGGCTGGCTGTCAGTACATTGCAGTCAGTAATAAAAACATAATTTAATGCTGTTAGAACAGGAGGAACAGAGTAGACTGAGGAAAATCCACCCCCATTAGCTTGACAAGTCTGAGCTGTTATGCCATGGAGCATATTATTATGGATCTCATAAACAAGGACATAGGCAATCTCCAAGCACTTGACCCCACCCAGTTTGGATTCGTCAAGGGCAGATCTTGCATGTTGAACCTGGTTGAATTTTTTTGAGACTGTCACCAAGGCCCTGGATGAGGGGAAAGTCAGTACATACAGCTTACCTTGACTTGGCCGATGTCTTTGACATAATCCCCAATCAGGCATTATTGAAAAGCTAACACAACTTGGCATAAATCCCTATCTCATCAGGTGGGTGGCCATATGGCTTACCGATAGGATCAACAAGGTCAAAAGAGGTGCCTCTACCTCCGACAGTAGACCTGTTACTAGTGGTGTTCCCCAGGGCTCTGTCCTGGGACCCTTACTGTTTGGCATCTACTTCTCAGAGGTCTAGGCAAAGACAAAAGACCTGTGGCTGACCAAGTTTGCAGTCGACTGTAAGTTGGGTGCTGTCACTGACTCCCCAAATGTGTTAACATATTATAAGAGGGTCTCACAGAAACAAATGACTGGTGCCAAAGTCATGGCCTTAAGTTAAATGCAAAAAAAATATATATTCATACCATTCTGCAAAAACATGGCCCCTCCTGTTTACAACATCAACAACAACCCCCTAAGCACACAATCTGTGAGGAGAGACCTGGGTACACAGGTTGACAGAAATCTCACATTCCACCATCATGTAGTGGCAGTGGTCAGAAAAGCGTTTTACTTGGTTCATCTCATAAGTAAAGGGACTGCATTCAGAAAAAAGGAGGTTATTACCTCTCTGAACTCCTCCTTTATTAGGCCAGTAATTGAGTACAATGCCCCATTTGGTATGTACCTCTCTAAACATCTGCACCAACAGGAAAGGCCACAGAAATAGCTCACAAATAGAATCCATGGCCTCCAGAACATGTCCTATGTGGACAGACTCAAATCACTATCAATCTACTTGGTGTTGTATAGATTGCTCACAAGTGATCTGTGTCTTGTCTACAAGGCAATATCAGACCCTGCCCTAGTAGAGATGCTCCATATCTCTAAGTCGAACTCCTTGCGTATTACCTGATCAAAAGGTCTAAATCTAATATGCGACATTAACAAAACATACTCGAAAGACAGGTTTGTCTCCCAGAGGCTGCTCCATCTCAGGAATAAACTTCCCATACATGTCAAACAAAGTACGTCACTGACCCTCTTCAAGTGTAAGAAGATGATGAGTGGATGGAAAACCACAAATTTGTCCCAGGGGTACCACCTGACAGAGTGACAGGTGCTGACTGAGATTTCTTTTTTGGAGATAAATCCTGGGTTAGGCTTGTAAGGGCCCCAGGGCCATTAGCCTAGTAACCTCCTATGATCCTGTGATACTACTGTTTTAAAATAAATCAGGTACATGTGTTTCATATTATGCCTGGGTGCTGGATGGTCATGCATGAAGGCACTCTGCATAAAGGGGGGGCAAACTGACACTTATCCTAAGTCACAAAATTCCTAGTCGTAGCCCTGTGCAATAGGCTGGTAGTAATTGTGGAGGTATAAGTGATAACATGATAACAGCCTTAGCAGTGTATAGCCCATACTATTGTCCATTGTTTAAACATTGTG
Organism: Protopterus annectens; assembly: GCF_019279795.1. Classification (NCBI taxonomy): domain Eukaryota; kingdom Metazoa; phylum Chordata; order Ceratodontiformes; family Protopteridae; genus Protopterus; species Protopterus annectens. Next base: position 1,772,074,243 of record NC_056732.1, read on the forward strand.
CCATCTATGCCACATTTCTAAGAGATTAACAATAAAGACTAAACTGGGTCCTGAGAAGCAGAACAGTCAACTGTTGTCAGAACTTTTGGCCATTAGATTCTGTTTTTGGCAGCATATATTCTTGTAAAAGTCACTAAAGTTACTAGCTGGCAGTTTAAAAAAAAAACAAAAAACATATATATATATATATATATATATATATATATATACACACACACACACACACACACACACACACACACACAGATATATATATATATATATATAAACAATAACAAATTTGTATCAGCAATTTTCCTAGACCTGTCCAAGGCATTCAACATGGTGTCACACTCCATGCTACTAGAATCCATGACCTCCCTATCCTTTGCCCCTTCAACTGTAGCATGGTTTAAATGCTACTTGTCAGATAGACAACAATCTGTCCAATGGCAAAACACACTATCTCCCCTACTCCCAACCACAATAGGAGTGCCCCAGGGTTCAATATTAGGCCCCCTACTCTTCTCCATATTTACTAACAGCCTACATACCACCACCCAACGTGCTTCACTCATTCAATATGCAGATGACTCAACTCTCATCTGCTCTGCACCATCCCTCCTCACCCTTCAAAAACTCACTCAGGAATCCTTCACTTCAGTGGAAAACTGGATCACCCAGATCCAGCTCATTCTAAATCCCAACAAGACCAAACTACTCATATTCACTTCCAACAAAACTAAATGTAACCATCATCCTTTCACAATCACATCCAAGAATGGGACTAACATCTCCCCAACTGACCACACTAAACTCCTTGGTGTAGAAATCGACAACAAACTACTGTTTGATGTCCACGTCTCACAAACAATCAAAAAGGTCCACAAAAAATGGGCACACTTTATAGACACAAAAAATTTCTAACTGATCAGGCAAGAATTACTCTTGCCCAAACTCACCTGCTATCCACCCTTATGTATGCCGCACCTATCCTTACCTTGACATGAAAACATGACCTTGAACTACTTCAGTCTTGTTACAATAAAATCGCCAGATTTGCTAATAACTCCAGCTGTAAGACCCACCACTGTCAGGCACTACATCAACTGAAATGGCTAGAACTTCCACAGCTATTGAACTACCACCAATTAACACTTGCCTACAAGATTTTGAACTACTCTGACAAAACCCCATCTCTTAACCAACTACTAACCAAGTACATATCAAATTGCCCCCTACACTCTTCAGAAAAAACATTCCTTTGTATCTCCAAAGCCAATAACTCCACAGGAAAGGCCCTGTTCTCCCACAACATAGCCAGAAACTGGAACAACCTCCCCACTTCTTTAACCTCCGCTCCTTCTATCACCACATTCAAAAATTCTCTCAAAGTGCACCTAATGAATTAATGGTTATGCCCATGCATCACATAACAGCCCACATTTCATTTTATAAACAAATAAACAGTTGGTTACAATTCTAACTATCTGCTGCAGACATCAGGAATCTACTGCAAATCTATAATTGTAATAAGTTGTTTCTCTATGCCCTCTTTCAAGACTTGTTGTTTCAGTATAATACCTCAGTATCTTGCTCTGTAATGTGTAACATATAACTGTAATATGTTGCTTCTCTATGCTCACTTTTAGACCTGATGTATCAAGATAATACCTCAGCATGCTGCACTGTTTGCTGCTCTCCATTTTAAATCTATGCATGCTTCTTTTGTAATATGTAACATTTTGTATCATGCTGACTTTATTATAACTTGATGGAGCTTTTCTCCCCGGGCCTCCGCTGTAAATGGACGTGTCCAGTCGGACTATCCCGGCAAACAAATGTAAAATAAAATTAATAAATAAAACTATATACAGATATATATGCATTGGTTTAAAATTCTTCCACAGATACAATTTCTTTATGTTCAAACATAATATCTGGCATGATTTCTGTTACCATGTAGGCCCCACGATCGGTGTGCACTGAGCCTTGCTCTTCTGGATATAGGAAGGCTAGTCGACCAGGACAACCAGTTTGTTGCTTTGACTGTGTGGCATGTTCCATGGGGGAGATCACAAACATATCAGGTGAGGTTTCTATAGTTATTTTTAATTACATCTTTCTTTGATTATAAAACTAGGTGTTTGTCAGCACTGAGATTTGCTCAATAGTGAAATTGTTCTTTGCAATGTGTTCTCCAGCAGGAAATGTAACTAGAGTATACACTCACTGTAAATTCCATATCTGCAAACAGCTTTGACTTTAATAATACACCCTTATTTGCAGTCATTAAAATAAATAAATTCCCTTTTCTTCAATATGCAGTGGCCTCAGAGTTGATTATATTTTGTTTTGCACTTTGCCCACACTGCCTGCAAATCATGAGGTTTACCAGGGAACATGGTGCATGCAGTCAGCTTTGGGTGCTGGGAGGGCTTTCTGTTCCACAAAGGACACACACCAGCAAGGAACATGGCCCACCAAACAGTAGTAAATAAGGTAGTTTCCCTGGTTTCCACAAGAAAATGTTACCTCCCCATTTCCTCCCCAACCATGTGCCTGCTCTTACTCTCCCTCCATGCCTGACTCCTCCACTACCAGACCTGCTAATCAATCCCTGATCACCTCAGTCATCATCAGGGCTCCAGTGCTCCTTCCATCTATGCCATGAAGCCAGGAGCAGATGATTATATTAAGATGGGTGAGGAGTCTTTGTTCCATAAAAAAATATAAAAAATATGGATTTGAATTGCTCTACATTTTTTTGTGTGTTCAAGCTGAATTTGGACACTTGTTAGGAGCCATGTTATAAAACCATTGTAACCATTATTTAAGCATGCCCAAAGTCTGTTAATCAATGAAAAAATAATGCGATTAAATTGTTAATGATTTTCCTGCACCATATAGGTTCATAGGTTGGTACTAGGCTATTGGCCCTAGGGCCTATACAAGTCTTGCCATAACAATTCCCTGGCTATTTCTTCCCACACTATTTACTTCCCTGTAGTTACAGCTAATTCACATAAAGGTGTGTAGCTTGGTGAATGTCAATTACAATAGAAGGAAAGAGATAGCTTAAAAATGAGATGGAATAAGACAGATGCATAAAGGAAATATACTCAGTGTATAATATTTTGTGAAGGCTTGTCTATTTACATTATTGTATGTTGTGGAGAATGTCCATCAAACCACAAATGGATCTATAATTACCTATCCTGTATTCCTTAAGGATTAATACAAATGCTATAAGATTCCTTAACCCTCTGCATTAAGTTAATAAACAGCATAACAAGTATGTATCTGCATGAGAAAAAATGGAAAAAAGTATGTTGAAGTACACCAGCACAGTAAAAACACATTGGAAGTGTTTAGTGTTTTAAGAGCTGCATGGAGTTACCAATTCCTTACAGAAGAAAGCCTTTTTAACAATAAAAATATAGTTGCTACTATTTCTCTTAGTAGCCATATTCAAGTATCCTCTTTTAGGTAGCACTCTTATTACAGGCAAGGAAAGGACATGCACTGTTCTTTACCAGCTCACCAGACATTAATAACATGCAACTATTGTATGTTGAACTTGAAGAATTTTGTCTCTTAAGATTTCAAATCCCAAACTGCAACACCATGTAATTTAGTGGCTTATCCAGCTGCACGCTATGACATAAGGTAATGTTATAAAAACTCAGTCACATTAAGTAGCACTTTGCTCTTCTCTTCTGAATACCTCATAAGATTGATATGTACCACACTTGAACTATGTTCTGTTAATTTATGCTGAGCACGAATATTTTGAACAATTAGTGGGAGTTGCTATGGGTGCTCTAGTGACTACATTTTTTGTTAGATTAGTCTTAGCTCAGAGGGAAAACAAATAAAAAAAATCATCCCTACAAGTTCGATATCCCTCCGTCCAACACAAACAGGCACACACTTTTACAGTCATACTGACAGCAGTCTCAGTGCTGTGTGTCTTTCGTGGATTTACTGGCACTCCAATTCATCCACTCCAGTCCAATGTTTGAATATTAAGCAGGCCCAGCAAAAATCCTAAGGGTAATCTGGGGGGGGGGGGGGGTCATTGTCTATCTTTGAGAGATTTTTTTATGACCTCACTCTCTCGCTCTCTCTCTCTCTGTCTCAATATATATATATATATATATATATATATATATATATATATATATAAAACACGAACCAGAACAAAACTTAATAACTGAAAATAGTCCACCACCGACAAGCAAAGACCAGACAGCAAACCAGCATTAACATTTTCTCTCGCTCTCTCTCTCTGTCTCAATATAAATATATATATATATATATATATATATATATATATATATATATATATATATATAGAGGTAACTTTCTTTCAAAGAAAAGACATTATGGAAACTCAAATCGGAGACACCAAACTGCCGAAAGTGCAGAAGTGCAGTTGAATGAAACTTCAGTCTATTGAAGCTCACTGGTACGAACACAGATCACCGCTTCTGTGCTAGTATTGAAGAAACGATGCAGTGATTTTCTTTATTTGTTTAAAGCATTACCGGGAATGTATTTATATACCACTCAGAGCTTTCCCCTTTCCCCACTGTAGTGCGAAGTTGGAGATGGTATATATAATTTGCATGGGGTGTGGGGAGTGCAGCCCCCCACATAGGGGGTGCAGGGGTGGCTTGGCCCCTGTAAAAATGTGTGTGAAGGTTAGTTTTGTTTGTTTTTGTGTTTCGGAGAAGTGAGCTTTGATAGACTGAAGTTTCATTCAACTGCACTTTTGGAAGTTTGGTGTCAGCGATTTGAGTTTTGGTAATGTGTGTTATATACATGCATGTATGTATCTATAGAGAAATACACAGATATGGATCTAGATCTATATATACTTACATTTCCCTTTCAGGTGTACACATTACTTTTGATAATTATATAAAAAGTTTGAAACAAACACTTTTCAATAGTAAAATGTCTCTCCACATTTTCTTTAGGTTTTTCCTGTATTCTCCTTCTTCTGATAGGACTTGATGAACCTCTAACGTTCCATGTAATTATCTGTAATTTTCCAGTTGTTTTTGTCCATCTCTCCTCACTCTCCCCATTACTGCCATCTAATATAACCCTTCCTCCAAGTCTTCCCGGTGACCTACATATTATGTTCTTTGGTGGTGGTCTATGCTTGGACCCCTCATCCAGCTCCCTGGCCTCAGATCCCTGCCTTTTAGTTCCTGCTTGTACATGGGTATGCCCTGGACACGGGACTTTTAAGATGTTATTCTCTTCCCTTCCAGCTTCACATTAATACACAGCATGCCAACCCAGTACTGGTGTACCTTCCCATTTTTTGCTCTCTTTTCGTCCTGTTGCTCACTAGCCTGGTGCTCCAAGTTCATTTGTGTAAAAGTCTGATATTGTTTTCTTTTTTTACAGTGTTATAACTCTTTAATACGTTGCTTTTCCAACACAGTTCTTTCATTTCACTTTTGTCTATGGCCTTTACCTTACCTTTCCTCATATTATCCATACATTCATTGTCATGCCCTCCAGTTGTTACATCTGTAATAATTATTTATTTTTCATAGATTTAAGTATTAAACTTAATGCTTGCTGCAGATTATAGTGCATCATTAAATAGTTATGAAAAATATGCCACCTTTCAGGTTTGTGCTTACATCTCCTCGACTCAGTACTCACTACTGTCCAAGGAATTTCTTCTGTGTCACCCATTGTTTCTAATGTTTTGATGCTGTGGTTCCTTGGGGTGCATTTCACAAAGTAAGGACCTGTTTCATGTAATACAGAGGTCATACCCCTCCTTGTAGCTCAGTGTCAACTCATTCCACTTATTTATTGCTTCTCAATGAATGTTCAAACTCTACTTAAGAAGCCACTGTTTTAATGAGTTAAAACAAAAGTCCTAAACATTTTTTTATAATAAGGCAGATAAGCCATAGTAGCCATTTTTAATTTTCCTCACTTTTTTTTAGTTTTTGTTCAGTTACATGAGTCGAGGCTAACCAAAAGACAATCAAAAGCAGCTTACCTCTATGCTTAAATGGTCACCACATCATTTCTGGTACAGGAACAGGTTGTGTGTGTATGATGTTTTGGGTCAAGAGAGGCAGGCAACTGATTTAACACCCATTGCTTTCTCTTCTGTCTCTGTCCCAACCAGTCTAAGCTTTCTTGTCCTGCCATTAACATATAGCGGATTCCAGCTTCAGGGAGATATGCTCACCCCATTCTTTAGAGTGATTCAGATGGGGAATGCTATGTGCATTTGGTTTCCCCTACTGAACTTTTAAAGGCTGGATTAGAGGCCAACAACACTTTTGCATTTCAAATGGCTGCAATAAAAAGTCATTCTCATATCTGAGTGTCCTAACCAGTTTAACATTTAGTGCTGGGAGTTCTCTTCATCTGTAGATAAGATAGGAAGTAGATTGTGACAGGCCTCAACATACTTCCAGGTAGTGGGGGGTACTCCAAAGGAAAAGCAGGCCCTCTCAACCATAACATCTGTGGAAAACATAACAAATATTGTTGGAAGCCAAACTTTTAGAAAATTACATTTTTTTTTGTGCAGCCTTCTTGAAAGCTGAAAATATGAAGAATGTTTTAATGGCTGTAATTCTCCTGATAACTGACACGATTGCATAGCTTTTGCAACAAACTGGAGGAAATATTTCAGATGTAGTTTTAATTCAGACAACCTGCAATCCATATCAGAGGCAGTAGTCTCATGTCAGGTGGTGTGCATCTAATATAACAGATTTATTTTTGTTTTTCTAATTTTGCTTATAATTTAACCTGGAAAGCATACAAATGCATAGAAAGCTTCCTTGTACTTGTGGTTGGCTGTTCCATTTTGGCTCCATAGACCATGGAGATAGATGCTTCCTACGTGGCTGGAAATGAAGTGTTACCAGCCTGCATGAATTTTGGTTTTGAGTTGTACCCTCTCACCACCAGAAGACTGTTTCAATAATTCTCCAGGCTGGACTTCTTAGCTTTCCGCAATGACTTCTTAGGTGATATGTGAATACTTTGATATGAGAAGAATAGACCACAGCTGAAAAAAAATGTAGTCCTTACACACACACACACACACACACACACACACACACACACACACACACACACACACACACACACACACACACACACACACACACACACACACACACAGACACACACACACACACACACACACACACACACACACACACACACACACACACACACACACAAACTTGCACATGTAAGTAACACATGTATATGCACATAGATATGCACAAACATGCTTACACAAATGCCCACACATGCACATATGCACAAACATGCTTACACAAATGCCCACACATGCACATTCTCACACTCACACACACACACACACACACACACACACACACACACACACACACACACACACACACACACACATACACACACACACACACACACACACACACACACACACACACACACACACAAACTTGCACATGTAAGTAACACATGTATATGCACATAGATATGCACAAACATGCTTACACAAATGCCCACACATGCACATATGCACAAACATGCTTACACAAATGCCCACACATGCACATTCTCACACTCACACACACACACACACACACACACACACACACACACACACACACACACACACACACACACACACACACACACACACACACACACACACACACACACACACACACACACACACACACACACACACACACACACACACACACACGTTTAGTCACCATGTGAGTTACCCACAGGGTATTGTTTAGTATGCAAGAAAATTTCAGATTATAATCTGAAAGGGAATTTGATTGATGGTGTTGATGGCCAATCATTTTATATTACAGCCTGTTTCGCCGCCTAACAGTTTATAAAAGATTGTGCATTTTTTAATCTTCTATTATTTTTTTAATCTTCTATTGACAATCTTAGGGAAGTCATAATGATGGAGTTCTTTTGTACTTCTTGATGATGAATATTAAACAGTCTGTCTACAGTCATCTTTTTGTGTGATGTAATGCATTATACATTAGATAAGCAGAGTAAAGCTTTCCCTGACAGTCATGTTTCTTCAGTCTTTTTTGTCATTTTTTGTAAGAAATCCATGTTAAAAACAGATATTTTAATAAGTAATGGAGGAGTGAATCTGAAATCTATTTCTCCATCTTTACTCGCTTTATTTGGCAATCATTTTGTCTTTCAGGTGCCAGTGACTGCATGAAGTGCCCTGATCTTCTTTGGTCAGATGAGAAACGAGAGAAATGCATTCCTAAAACCATTGATTTCCTCTCCTTTGAAGACTCGTTGGGTTCATCTTTAACCACAGTATCCACTGCTGCTTCCTTCATCACCGTATCCGTTCTTGTTATCTTTGTTAAGTTCTGTGACACTCCAATCGTTAGAGCCAACAACCGGGAACTCAGCTATGTTATCCTAGTCTCTCTCACCCTGTGCTTTCTCTGTTCCCTTATATTCATTGGCCATCCAAGGAAAATTACCTGCCTCCTTCGACAGACTGCCTTTGGTGTTATATTTTCTATTTGCATTTCCTCTGTCCTGGCAAAGACTGTTATTGTTGTTGTTGCCTTTAATGCTACTAAGCCATCCAGTAAGTTGAAAAGGTGGGTGGGATCAAGATGGATACCCAGCTCCATTGTTGTATTTAGTTCCCTGATGCAGGTTATTATATGTGTATCCTGGCTGTGTACCGCTGCTCCATTCCCACAGAATAATATGAACTCTGAACCTGGAAAAATAATAATTGAGTGCCATGAAGGTTCTACCATCATGTTCTACTGCATGCTGGGTTATTTGGGATTCTTAGCCAGCACTTGTTTTATTGTTGCATTCTTGGCAAGAACTTTACCTGACAGGTTTAATGAAGCTAAACATATTACATTCAGCATGTTTGTGTTTATTTGTGTTTGGCTGTCCTTTATCCCAACCTACCTGAGCACCAAAGGGAAGAACACAGTCGCTGTGGAGGTGTTTGCTATCCTGGCTTCCAGTGCAGCCTTGCTTGTTTGTATATTTATCCCCAAATGCTACATCATTTTACTTAAACCTGACAAGAACACAAGAGAAAAGCTAGTAGGGAAATAAAACTGCTGGCTGCATAAAACTAATACAGTTTTTTATTGCTTCTTAGAATGTTATTTTACATTGTATTTCTAATATTTTCTGTTGTCATAACTTATCAGACTGTGTGATTAATCAGTGAACAGTTATTGATAACATTTTGTAGTTGCAGATACTCCTAGCTATCAATGTTATCTTCTGCCAGGCTGGATATCCTGTGGTATCAAAAGTGACAACCTGATCACAGAATTGTATTTGTCAAAAATGTATTAATTTCAGTTCCTGCAATTATATCTGAAGTTACAGACAAAATATATATCAAACACTCCCAGTGCATTTGGAAGCCTTTGTACGAAGACATTTTTATCTGGTCTGTGATCAGAGTAAAATAAAGTTGTCTGTACTGTGCCTTTTCAAACTTATTTCTCATACTGCTAAAGTAGTGAATATTTTCCTTCTTTTGCATCTCTTACTACTTTACATCATGAAATTCAGTTTTCCTTCTATTAACTAAACACCCTTAAAATATGTTTCTAGTGTATGCTAGTTTGCTAGGCGCGGTGGTGCAGCGGTTAGCATTGTTGCCTCACAGCAAGAGGTTCGCCCGTTTGATTCTTGGCTGGAGCACCTTCTGTGTGGAGTCTGCATGTCCTCCCTGCGGTCGAGTGATGTTAAAGACAAGCAGGTAGGTGTGAGTGTGAATGGGCATGCCTTCATTGAAGGTTGGGTGTCAGGCTGGAAACTTGGTACTGTAAAATCCACTGCCAATCATGAGCAGACTGAAGTTCCGCTGTGGTGACCCCTAACTGGGAAAAGCCAAAAGACTGCAGCAGTCTATGCCAGTTTGCAAACTTAATTATTACTTTCTTCATGTAAAATATAGATTCATAGTGTATGCTTTAAATCTGGAGCAATTATGGAGATCACTTAAACTCACATAAATGTGGGGCCAGAATAGAAGTGACATGATTATGTGAACACAATGAGTTGAGTGAGTGAGTGAGTGAGTGAGTGAGTGAGTGAGTGAGTGAGTGAGTGACTGACTGGGAGAAGAGGGAGGGAGTGAAAGAATGGTGAGTAAACTAGTAAATAGCAGCACTTAAACTCTTTGGTGCCCATTAGGCACTGCTGACATTATAGTTAGATATTTTTCAAACACTGTTGCAAAGGTGTGAAATCGTAAATAGCTCTGGGTCCAGTTTCCTAAAAAGAATCATAATGGATATGTGCTCTTTAAGAAATAACATTAAAAATAAACATTTGTCAGCTCTGTTTTTAATTTATATCGACTATACAGTACCAAAAATAAAGGTTAAAGATGCGCTGGCCACAAAATGAGGAACAATAAGGCATAAATGAGGAACAATAAGGCAATGTATGTAAAGATGAAATCAAATGTGTTTTAAACAATGTCTATGTGAGGAAAAGGGAACAGTAGTTTTAACTCATCTAGTCAATTTATGATGTAGTATCAGATGCAAACAGACTGAAAAGTATTATGTTACACTAATGAAGATGATTTCATAAAGTTAAGGTAAATATCATTTCCTGATGCACACAATGCTTCTTGTATTTCCTTAAGATGAAAGCAACATAATATCATTCATGAGACAGCAAAGCAAAATATTTATATACCAAGCTTTGGCATTGTGGAAATATTTTAAAATCTAAAAAAATTGTGTACCTTTGTTTTTTAGAATATCCTCATATAGATGTAGAGAATGACAAACAAAACTAATCCCCCATTTAACCTGCCAGACCATAGTATCAAAGCCAATGAAAACATTAAGTCCCTCTAGTGACTGGATACCTAACTAACAAGGATTCAGAAACAAACTGATAACAAGATGAACTTTCTTATGTAGGTATAAACATGCAGGAAGACTAAAGGCTACTGATCTTTAGAAATGTAGGAGTAAAAGGTTACCAAAATACATTTTCTATAAAACAGAGATCAGTAAGAATCTCCATAATAAGCATTTAAGGAACAATGTTCCCAGTTAATGACAGTGGCAGGGTGGAGTATCTATAGATGAGACGATTCTTGGGAGATGTTTGGAACAGTGAAGAGCTGTCCTGTCTGTTAGCAACTTTCTGAACTGAAAGGAGAAGCTGATAAATTCCAATTGAACTAGCTTAGGTATTTGGGACCTTCTCTCCTGCCCAAATATCTATGACTCATCACTGCTACCTCAAAGGTTGTTATAAAGCTACAGCTGGAGTAGAATTCAACATTTTCTTCACTGTCCTGGCAATGACTGGTATATCTATGGAGACATCTATGCTGGGGCTCAAGATAAAGCCTGGGATTCTCCAAAGTAGAGATTCAGGTGGGTTGCATGAGACTCAAAATGGAGATCTAGGTATGACACAGAGTGACGAGAAAAGTCAATTGATTTAAGCCATTGTTTGGAGGGGTGTGGAGTGAATCAACAGGATCACAGTACTAGCTGGTAGGAGTTTATGAGTCATCATCGATATAAGTGCACATGGACTGTCACAGAGGTGCTGAAGAAGTGTGAAGAACTGAGAAATGTATTGTCGTAACACGCAAAGATGCAGGATCTACACTAACCAGTTGATGTTCAGCTTTGCAAAGAGTTCTTGAAAGTCTTCCCTTTTGAAACAGTAAACTTTGCTCAGAGGAAACTAACCAGTTTACTTGAAAAACAATAGAACATTACAAATGAAATTCTCAAGTGACACATGTTCCTCACTAACAAAGAACACTACGAAAACTCATTGTGAGTCTTTGGTTTTGTATGTGTGCACAACCTTCATGGGCTTCATCTGACTTTGGCTGTAGTATTAAACAGGTTTTCATAATAATCCCTCACTCAGTGCCTAACTTTAAGCCTGAAAATAATCATAATTTCAGCCTTCGCAGTTGGGATGCTTAAGGATAGGATTAGGGGTTTCTCTGAACCTAGGGGGCTGACTTAGATCTAGTGATTCAATGAATGTCCTAGTTCAGGTGTAAATGAGGTCTGTAATTAACTGTCTGACTAAATGTAGCTCAAAACATGTCAATGGAATAGGTTTAGGATATACTTTGAGCATGGTGTTTTGGTTAGGGTAAGATTACACATATCCTTTACATATGACAATTACTAAAGTCATGCCTCTGAGTATAAATTTGCCATGTACTGCAATAGTATAGCCAGTACTACAACAGTGTAGTGGTTAGAGCGTATGCTTTGCATGCAGCCATTCCTGGTTGGATCCCCACTGTTATGAGTTTAAATTTTGTGGGTGGGAGGTTGGCATAATCGTTAAAGTGTTACCTTATAGACACAAGGTGCAGGGTTTGATTCTAACATGGGGTAATTGGCTAGGCTTATAATAGCCCACATGGGCAGTTAACCTACTACTAATCTATGAACCTATGTTAAGTCAAGCACAGAAAAAAAGACAACAAAAAAGCAACAGTGAAAGGAGTTTTACCAAACAAGAAAAAAAATGTATTAATCTGAAACACAAAATACGGTTTGTTAACTGAGAAGGGGGTGGGGGCTAAAGTTCCAACCCCACTACCAAGCCATCACATTGCCTCTTCGCTATGCCAGGGCTTTTACAACCTACATAAGGCAATCATCTACATGGGTACAGCACATTGAGTTAAACAGAGCTACATCCCCCCACAAATTCCTTTTCACTGTGGATCATAACACCTTCAATGAAAACAATGCCTTTATGAACTTCATTCCATTAATTTCACACATCTCTGTAGCTGATTCACTCACTGCTGAACATAAGGTGAAGTGAAAAGCAGAAGTTCAGTTTGGTATGACATTCATCCACTCATAGCTATACCCAGAACTTGAAAATAAGACCTACTGACCGATAGGAATAGTACAAAAAGAAGAGAAATTAATCACAGAAATTTAATCTTAGCTATCAAACAGAAGGTAAGACTTTAACAACTGTATATAAAATTAAATATGTAACATAGCACATGCATGCTTTAATATCTATCTATCTGTATATCTATATCTATATATATATATATCTATGGGTTCCCTACGTTAGACCGAGAGCACGGAAGATCGACATACAAAACACTGATGCCAGAAGAATGACGAAGCAGATGACCAACAAGTCGTAATCCCGACAGCGAAAACACCAACAGGGGTAACTTGTGAGGGACTTAGGTTAGGGTGCGGGTAAGGTAAGTGTGCGATAGTGAGGGACTTAGGGTTAGGGTGCGGGTAAGGTAAGTGTGCGATAGTGAGGGACTTGGGGTTAGGGTGCAGGTAAGGTAAGTGTGCGATAGTTAGGGACCTTTGGGTTAGGGAGCTGGTAAGGTGAGTGTGCGATAGTTATGGACCTTAGTGTTAGGGTTTGGGTTAAGGTTAGTGCATAGATAATTTTGTGTAAGGTGTAGTGTAGGTTTTTAGGTTGTTGGTTTGCTTGTATTGTGTGTGTGTTGTGTGTAACAGTGAACTTTTTGTTTTGTTAACTGTCGGGATTGTGGTGTGTCGGGCATGTGAACTTTCATGTTTTTGAGGTTTCGTTCTTCTGGCGTCAGTGTTTTAAGTGTCGATCTTCTGAGCTGTCGGTCTAACGTAGGGAACCCATATCAACATATGCTTATCTCTCTCTGTCTTTCTCTCTATATATACATATTTGCATATAATTTATTTATTTATTTATTTATTTCACATTTGTTAACCAGGTTGGTCCAACTGGGCAAAAATTACCATTTTCAGTGGAGACCTGAGGAGAAAAGCTCCAATACATTTATATATACATATTAACACAAGCATAAGTAGAAAAGCATATTAACATAAGCAGAAGCAGAAAAAGCATAGCGTATGGTGTACAAGAGATACATCGCATACAGTGTTCAATAGATACATGTGTACTATGGTTGAATAGCATTTACATTTACAGAATTGGTAGAGAGATTATTGGTGAAGCATGTATATGTATTTGGTATTACATATAGTGTAAGAAGGATTATGAAATTAACGGTCAGGAAATTTACAGGTTAGTAAATTTGACAATGATAGAAAAGTTATGGAGCAGAAAGGGGGGTCAGGTGGGATCCTGGCATGGACAGTTCCAATTATTTTGGAAGAAAACTTTCAGTTCTTTTTTGAAGCTTGTTGCTTGGGTGATGTTTCATAGGTTAGAGGGTAGCTGTTCCAGATTTTTGTAATAGATGATTTATATAGGAGATTGACAATGTTCAGTTTAGGTGTAAAGGTTTCAAGGAGAGGTTTCTCTGAGCTACAGAGGGGACGTAGGGGGAATAGTATGAGACTAGGTTTGTGTGGGAGGGGTAGGAAGTGGGTTTGTTAAGTATGCGGTGGGTTAGATGTAGTTAGGACAATTGTATGTGATGAGAGAATTGAAGCCATTGTAACTTGTGGAAGGCTAAGCAGTGGTGGGTTGGGTTAGGAAGGTTGGCTGCAAATTTGGCAATTTTATTGTAGGTCTACTCAAGTCTTGAGAGTAGACAGGACTGAAGGTTGGTGAGGACTGGTGAACCATAGAAGAGGCTAGGAAGGAGGTAGGCTTGGGCAAGGGATTGTCTAGATTCTACAGAGAGGAATTTTGAGTTGCGGTATAACATACCAAGTTTTTGGTTAGTTTTTTTTATTGCATAGTGAATGTGTAAGTCAAATTTGAATTGGTCATCAATAGTCATACCTAGTAATTTTGTGTGAGTTTCTACATTGATTATTGTATTATCTAGAGAGGAGATGGAGAAAGTAGCCTTGAGGTGGCCATTGTTTTTTGGGAGCAAGAGAAGTAGCTTTGTTTTTTGGGCTTAAGGATAAGCTGATTGTCTTTTAGCCAATTTTCTACAAGATGGAAGAATTGTTGAGTGTGTGTTTGAAGAAGTGAGATAGAGTTAGTGGATGTGATAAGGGTGGAGTCGTTGGCATACTGAATGAGGCTGGAGATGGAGGTTGAGGAGTGGAGGTCATTGATAAATATGTTAAAGAGCAGGGGTCCAAGAATGGAACCCAGGGGTACGCCAGTGTGTATAGGTATGAAAGGAGGGCAAGAAAATTGCCATTTTACTGATTGGAGTCTGTCTGTGAGGTAACTAGAGAACCAAGAGAGAGTTGAGCTAGATAGGTTGAGGTTAGCCAGTTTAGTCAGAAGTTTGGAATGTGATACCGCATCAAATGCCTTTGATAATATGAGGAACAAACATGAGACTAAGTTATTGCTGTTCTTAGCTTCGGCTATGGTGTGGGTGAAGCATAGAAGGGCTGTGGAGGTGCTGTGGTGTGGTTGGAAACCATGTTGAGAAGGGGAAAGGAGGTTGTTTTGGAGGAGGAAGTTGAGTATTTGGTTGTAAATAGATTTTTCTAGTGTTTTGGATAGTGGGGATGGTATGGCAATTGGTCAATAACCCGAGGGGTTATTGGTTACCTCCTTTGTAAAGGGGGATAATGTAGAAGGATTTTCAGATTTTGGGTAGAGTGGCTTCTTTTATAGAATGGTTAATAAGTATCGAGACTGGATGAGCATTGGATTTCAGCAAGCTTAAGGAAGTGCGGGGGGGCTTTTCTGCAGAAGGAGAACATAGTTTAAGATTGAGAAGAAGTGATTTCATGTGGGATGTAAGACAGGGTTTAAGGTGAGACTAGTGTTGTTGTTAATAGGGGTCTATATCATAATGTCAAAAGACATGTTGAGCGAACACATCTTGATCAACCCCCATAAACAGTGAACACCTTAATGAGCGAACGGCACAATAGCAACTGTTTTCTCCAGGGGGAAAAATGCTTGGCTGTAATCAGGGATTTGCCCTTTTCCCCACTGTAGTGCAATCACGGAGTTGGCATATATCATTGGGGGGGATGAGGGCACAGCCCCCCACATTGGGATGTGTGGGGGGAGAAGCTCCCCACTATGTAGGGCCAGGACATTTCTTGCCCAGCTCTGCGGCTGAGCATTTTTTCCCCCTTGGAAAAAGTCACTATTGTGCCATTTGCTCATTAAAGCATTTGCTATTTAAGGGTAGATCAAGACGTGTTCGCTCAACACGTCTTTCGATGATATAATATAGACCCATTAATAGTATGGGGTATTTGGTCTTGGGGTGCTTTTCTGGGGGGATATTGGCTTGTGTTAGTCAATTTACTGATAGAGTCTATGAAAAACTAGTTGAGGAGGGAGGCCGTGTCATGGTCAGGAAGGTTAGGGTAGGGACTGGGGGTTTGGGGGTTACCTGGGTGGAGGATAGAGTTTATATTTTTCTAGAAGTTTTTAGGATTTGAATGAGTGGAGGTTTGTGTCTTAGCATAAAAGGACTTTTTATCATTATATATTTCTTTTTTAGTCTGGTTCCTAAATTCTTTGAATAGTTGGAGGTGATTGGAGGATTTACTTTTTAGACAGGTTTTCCAGGCATTATCTCTTTTGTGCATTAGTTTGTAAGTGTCTTTACTAAGCCATGGGGCATAGTTTGATTTTATTCTTTTACTTTGGGTGGAGGCTAATGAGTCAAGGGTATTTAGAAAGATGTGGTTGAATTCTAGTGTGGCTTCATCAAGAGGGAGGGAGTTTAGGATGGATCAGTTTATGGCAGAAAGATTATCATTGAGAGAAGAGGGGTTGAAGTCCTTGAGTTTATACAGACTTTATACAGATGTGGCTTCTGTTGTTGGGGTGGGTCTCTCATTATGTTAATGGGTAGGCGGGCACTTAGTGTATCAGGTAGTGTACTGGGGTTACGATAATCTTGGGGACTGTTACAGAGGATCCAGCCAATTGTTGTGCCTTGATTGGAGTGTTTAGAGAGTCTTGTGGGGGTGGTGATGAGTTGGGTGAATCCGAATAGATTGATGCTTTGGGTAGGTGAAGGGGATGTGAGGGGTTTCCAGTCTAAGTTCACATCTCCTAGGAGTAAAGTTTCATAGGGTAGGTTATGAGATATCCAGGAGAGTATATTTTCGAGAATTTGTATGTTCTTGCCTGGTGGAATATAAATGGCAGCAATGGGAAGATTTTTGTAATTATTTAGGTAGTAGTTTTGTATTAGTATTTCAGCTGGGTAAAAATCAGCTAGGTTAACAGAAATGGGGGAAATGGAGAGGTTTTGAGAGTAAAGAATTGTTACACCTCCAGCTTTTTTGGTGGCCTTGTCTAATTGATAGATGCTGTATCCAGGGGGAAGGATTTCTGAGTTGGGAGTTTGGTGTTTCATTGTCAGATAGTACAAGTAGGTGGGTGGGTGGAATATTGGGAGATCCATGCATGAAGGTCAGTAATTTTATTAGCAAGGCTTTGAATGTTGATCACCATAATGGATAGGTGTTTGTTAGAATGGAGGGTGGAGGGGAATGGGGTATACTGTGTGAGGGGGTATTGGTTAATGGAGTAGGAGGGGGCATTTGTTGGGATGGGGATGATTTTAGTGGAGTTGGTCCAGGGTTTGGGTGGATGTCACCTGCTTGTAAGAGGATAGTATGAAGTAAGTTGTGTTTGTGAGGTTAGAGTTTCTTTGAAATGAGTGAATGATTGGGTCTAAGGTTCCAGGGGGGATAGTTGAAGTATTTTGTAGTGGAAACAGTGGGAGATAGAGGTGTTGTATAAAGAAGGGGTGATGGTAGTGAATGCAGTATTTGAGTGTGTGTTATTGATACAGGAGGAGGTTAATGTTGGCTTGAGATAATGGATGCTGGAATGGTATGATGTAAGGAGAGCTAGTAGAAAAATAAATGAATGTATTAATAGATTAGTTAGCATGGTTTGTGTGGTTGATGGAAGAACAGTTGAAAGGTTTTGAGTAAATGAATGGAGAGGAGAGTGTGGTGTGCAGGTAGGGGAGTGAAGGGGAGGGGTAAGGGAGTGGGTTGTGCCTAATAGGGAGAAATGTGAGTGGTTAGGAAAGGTGAGAGGTAGGAGGTGGGAGTGTAGTGTGTAGTTTCAATGCAGTGTGACTGGATAATTAGTTGGGTGGAGGCACGAGGGATGAAAAATAGATTTAGGCTATCTGGGGGTAGGTGGAAATTGGGGGTAGGGGAGTGGAGTGAGCCTGAGCAGAGCGAGGGCAAATGGGGCAGGACGAACCTGCAGCAGAATGTAACTGAGAAAACAATCAGTCAAGGCTCTAGGAGCTCTACAGCTACGTAGCCTGTTTCAGTAGTAGAAGAAGGAGAAATTAGGGGTTTGTATAGAACCAGAACTGTAGGCTAGTACTGAAGACAAGGTGAGGGTTTTACATCAGGAGTTTAGACAGGGTAAGCCAAAGATAAAAAAGATAAAAAAGCACTATGTAGCAGCAGGGAAATAAAATGGGGTGTTAAAAGGTTGGGAGGGTGGCCTAATGGTTAAGGTGTTTGCCTTACAAACACAACATGCAGGGTTTGAGTCTCATGGGGGAGAATTAGCTAGACTTAAAATGGTGCACAAGGATAGCTAGCCTAGTACTAATGTATGGACCTAAATAAGGTAAACTATTGGAGGGTGACCCAGTAGCATGGTTGCCCAGGGCAGGAATAGTTAACTTAACAGCAGATCACTGACTTATTTGTAGTTAGCTAAGCTGGTGCTTATGAAAGTCACCTACATGCACAATATGGTGGGATGGTTCAGGCCATTAATCAGTCACGGCTATTTTAAGCAGTACTGGACACTCACGAGTTTACTGGGTTTCTCAGTCCCTTAGAACTCACAGAGTGAGGCAGCTTGTCCAGAGTGGAGTGAACTGGAAGAAAAAAGAAACAGAATATAAGGAATAAGTTGGGAGTAGACAGCCCTTTCCAATCCAATTGAAGCTTACTAGACAAACCGGCACTTTATGTGCTTGCTATACAAACCATGGGATTACAGTATGCTCAATGTATATTTACTGAACTACAAGTGTAGCACAAGGGAAAAGTGGTCAATATACAAATCCATTGAGGTCTATGTAGGGCTGGTACTCTAGTGTTAAATAGGCATCCAGACAAGCACAGTTCTAACAGTGTTAACAATAACAGTGAACTTATCTCACAGTTAAGGGTAAAAGGAAAAAAAATGAAGTATATACAGTATTTACAAAGCTTGTTGCAATGCCCCTACAAAACCAAGTTACCATTTCATGACTTCAGAGCCCATTTACTCAAACAAGGGCAATTGGATACGTAACACGGTAGCATGAAGCTCCTACAGTAGCATTAAGCTCACGTTAACTCCTATTACAGCAATGACCATAATATATCAAAGTATAACAGCTATTGCCCTAAAACTAGAACAACTTTTAAGTTTGAACACAGCAATATGGTATATAAATTAAGCAGTGTACTTATGTAATGGCTAACATATGCAACACTTAAGGGTTGTTTCACTCTTGGGCGAGCATGCAATCTGTGGGGAAAATGGCTCCTACAAGGGTTGCAAGGGTTATAAATATGGCGTGGTTTTACCTGGTTATACTTAAAACCTCACACCAGAAGTTGGGGCAAGGTAATTCCTGGGTAGGTGTGTGTCTAATCAGTGCTGCTATTTTACTGTGTGGAGGAACCTGCAGCCGAAAGTAACTGAGGAAAACAATCAGTCAAGGCTCTAGGAACTCTACAGCTACGTAGCCTGTTTCAGTAGTAGAAGAAGGAGAAATTAGGGTTTGTACAGGACCAGAACTGTAGGCTAGTACTGAAGACAAGGTGAGGGTTTTACATCAGGAGTTTAGACAGGGTAAGCTAAAGATAAAACAAAAGTACTACATAGCAGGAGGGAATGAAAACAGGGTGTTAAATTAGGTGAAGTATTGGAGGGTCACCCTGTAGCGTGCTTGCCCAGAGCAGGAATAGTTAACTTAACAGCGGATCATTGACTTATTTGTAGTTAGCTAAGCTGGTGCTTATGAAAGTCAACTACATGCACAATATGGTGGGATGGTGCGGGCCGTTAATCAGTTGCGGCTATTTTAAGCAGTACTGGATGCTCCCAAGATTACTGGACTACTCAGCCCCTTAGAACTCACATGGTGAGGCAGCTTGTCCAGAGGGGAGTGAACTGGAAGGAAAAATAGACAGAATATGAGGAATTAGTGGGGAGTAGACAGCTATTTCCAATCCAATTGTAGCTTACTAGACAAACCAGCACTTTATGTGCTTGCTATACAGTATGCTCAATGTATATTTAGGGAGCTACAAGTGTAGCACAAGGGAAAGGTGGTCAATCTACAAATCCACTGAAGTCTATGTAGGGCTAGTATTCTAGTGTTAAATAGGCATACAGCCACCCTTAACATCAATTTCTGTCTGCTGTAATTGCATAACCGTCAGAGAGCCAGACAGGCACAGTTCTATCAGTGTTAACAATAGCCTCGAGCTTATCCCATAGTTAAGGGTAAAAGGGAAAAAAAAAACAAAGTATATACAGCATTTACAAAGCTTGTTGCAATGCCTCTACAAAAACAAGTTACAATTTCATAAGTTCAGAGCCCATTTACTGAAATTAGGGCAATTAGATACGTAACACAGTAGCGTGAAGCTCTTCCAGTAGCTTGTTGTTTCACTGTTGGGTGAGCACACTATCATCGGTAAGGAAGATGGCTCCTACAGGGGTTGCAGGGTTTAAAAAATGGCACATTTTTACCTGGTTTTACTTAAAACTTCATACTGGATGTTGTGACAAGGCAATTCCTGGGCAGGTGTGTGTCTAAGCAGTGGTGCTATTTTACTATGTAGCCCCTATATGCCTCACAGAGACCTATAATCTCAGACCCAAAACTTCCTAGACATTGTCAAATCAAACAAGCACTTTGGTGACTCTTAATATACTGTTCATTTAGCTAAGCTGTAGAATTCCACTCATCCAGGCCTTAGAGATGAGAATAAATATAGAATATTTTTGTACAATCTAAAAACCTACATAACTTCTACTTGTAACTGTCCTTGTAACTGAATTTAATCTGCATCCATTCTTTCCCTAACACCTATATATCCTACTTGTGCCTTCTATTTCTCTACCTCCTGTAACCACTATACTATCCAAATTCTTAATCTTGTATTTAACTGTTGTCATATACTGCCAATGTATTTCTTTTTTATCCTTTATTACGTATGTTTTCTATTGATGTACCTATGTATTTTGTAATTGTTTTCTACATGCATTCACAAATATGTACAGTTGATTTTTTGTTATCTTTGTTGTATAACCATTGAGCTTTTTCCTCCCCAGGCTTCTACTAAAAATGGAGTTTTAGCTCAGTCAGATTTTTCCTGGTAAATAAATAAATAAATAAATATGTGTATTTATGATATGATGGGCCTATACATACTGGCATAATAAAATGAGACAAATGTATTCCTTCCCTGGGATTCGGTAAACTCAGAGTAAGCTTTGGACGAAGCTTACACAGAGTTTACATGTGTGTGCAGTGATGCGCTGTGAGCAGCAGCAGCGCTCATTGCATATTTATGCTGCGCACCACATTTAAATGTAAATACGCACAGTTTCATGGCTGGCAACCATGCATAGCAATCCTGTTTAAGTCATAGCACAGAAGGTTTGCAGTTTTGCACAGAATACCACAGTGACCATTACACTTTAACAAATAATAATTGTTATCACTCTCAATCTCTTAGTGCAAGAAATCTGGACAAAGGACAGAATAATGGTGGGACAACGTCCCAGAAACAGGGACAGATTTTACATATTTGCACTTTTAAACTTAGGAATATGCTAGAATAACAAGGGGTTTGTGTGAAGATACTTTTTCTGAAGGATTTGAAGTCTGAAACTCAAATGTATGTAATTACTGCATGGCATCAGTCCTGAGATCATCCCAGTGATATGGCAGAAAACCACATGTTTTATAAGGAACACACCAAAAAATATATCAGACAAAAATCTGGACAGTTGACAAGTATGATAGTCATGTATATGGTCCAAACACAGTACAGGACAGAGTATACAGCAGAGTATTGTGAAATCCTATTCCTGGCATTCTGTACTGAAGTTGTATAAATGATATGTAAAGGTACACAGACTGCCATTTAAAATAAGCAGTCAGGGGAAGTGTGTGTATTGCATAGGGACACACATATTTATTGTAGGAATGAACACAGGGAAAGAATACAGGTGAAACAACCTAATGTACAGCAGATGAGGGCATGTCAATGAAGGACAGTTGTAGCAGCAACACTAATCACATATTGACATGGTACAGTACGGACTGCACAGTGAAAATGTGTATTATGTGACTGTCACACAAGGTGACATAACAATGTGGAAGAGGTCTGTGCAAAATAAGCATCCTTACATGAATAACGCAGTGGACATCTATCAGGGATTTGATATACAACTGGGGTAGGGTGCATATTGTGAAGCTGTGCAAAATGATTTTTCTGAATATGAGTGTAATCTCAGCAGAGGTCTACAGCAAGTGGGGCACAGGTAAAGACTCATGGATGGCATTAAAAGAAGCAAGCACAACCATGGATAATATTAGAATAATCCCACCAGTAATCCCATGTCTCTGACATAGCATATGTGATTTAGAGTGATCAGAGGTGATTCTGCACAAACACACTTGTACAACTGTTATGACATCTGCACTGTGTGAGGGTAATCATGCACACTGTCCTAACACTGTAGCATCTGCTGGGGGTGTTAGGAGGGACACTGATATACCTGCATGTGACATTATGATCAATACAGGCTAGTTGACTGTTATGATAGCAGATATATATGGCACAATCCACACTCTCACAAATGTTACCCATGCCATTGTTGTTGTCAAACAGCTGTGTATGTACTGTGTGCATCACGAACAGGTAGCACACATGCACATGATGTAACATACTCAGCAGTTATGTTACATACAAGGAAGTAGTGAGCACTGTGACCATATGCTGGTGGACGTTCCACTTATCATCTACCTCAGGATACAAATCACATGCCTATTGGTCTGATTATAGGGTGTGATGTCTACATTATACTTGCATTATGTGTTTGTTTTCCTGACTTAACAAATTCCTCCATGTTTTTGTGTCATACCAGGTGTTGTCATGTCTATGGCAGCAATCTTTGATGTGGGTTGATACTGTCTGTATTACACTAATATCACATATGTAGTCAATGAATGCCCACAATCTGTAGGCCTTCAGACAACTGTTTGGACACAGAATGTGTATGTCATCTGTGATGACATACACATTCTGTGTGTGTATGTCATCTGTGATGTCTGTTACTTAATGGACAGGAAAGGATTTAGCAGACAGCCCTGATGTGCAGACCTGATCACCGGAGCTGAGATATAGGTCACTTTACACATTTCAACATATTCAGATGCCATGTATGTGATACACTGGTCTGCTCACTTTGTAATATAGATGTTTATGGCCACATCTGACAGTGTTGAGTGAATATCTCAGTGTGGATTTGTGTCAAATGGCTTGGGCTTGTCATGTTCAGAAGGATAATAGTGTTGTCATCATGCATGCCCTTGATGACCTCTTTGATGACCTCTAACAGATGTAACAGACATGATGTGGCATTAAAAACTCACACAGGTCTGTTGCATACAGCCAGGATATTGCTAATGTCCAATTAGAAAAGGTCCATGAAGACATGTTGGTGTCACAGGATAGACAATTTGTGATTTATCACAGACCATTGATTCTGTGTGATAGGCCTAGATGAAGGTAAGACAGTGCATACTGGCTATCCTGATCTGGCCTAGGGTTTGAGCACAATGCCCCACACAAGTATCATTGAGAAACTCTCCCAGCTGGGGATTAAACCTTACATCGCTAGATGAGTAACCAATTGGCTCATTGACAGAAAACATACTATGAATGTTGGTGAATCATCCAGCAGCAGTAGAGCTGTCACAATTCGTGTACCACTGGGATCTGTGCTTGGCCCTTTACTGTTTGGAATCTATTTCCTAACAGTTCAGGCTAAAGTATACTGTCTTTGGCTTACAGGGTTTGCTGATTCTGGCATACTGGGTAAAATCATTGAGTCCACCTATGATGATAAGATACTACAGTAGGGGCTAACACAGACAAATGATTGATGACAATGCAACATGGTCTACAAATAAATGGAAACATATGTCTTTATTTTGTACTTCTGCAAAGTGGAATTCCCTGCTAATTATACCATTGACAACAGTCAAAACCCAGTGATGTAAACACTGGGAACACACGTACATAGCAATCTGAACTTCGACCACCAAGTGTACACACTGGATTGAAAGCCTATGTTGTGCACATCATAAGGCATGCCATCATATTCAGACCTAAGGATTATATTACAGAACTGTACTTAAACCTCATCAGAAGACTAATATAGAGTGTAATGCTCTCTTTTGCAGCTAAGTCAACAGACAAATGCAGCAGCTGGAGAGACCACAGAGGTTTCTCACCAAGAAAACACAGGGCATACAATCCATGCCATGATGTATGTGGATAGACTGAAAGCCATGTCACTGTAATCTGTTTTTTATAGGATAAGGTGACTTCTGGCTGGCCTACAGGCAAGTCTCTGACCCTCCCCTGGTGGGAGTAGTGCATATCCACAAATCAGAAATAGCTGATGACATCAGTGATGTCTGGTGGGGAGAATATGGCAATAACAGTGTCCCATATGCTGGTGTAAAAGGCTCTCTTTAATGTCAAGCAAGTGCACACAGACACGTACACCCCAGATGATTGCAGTGAGACTAGGACCCCTACTTATCTAAGTACAAAGACTATAGAACTCTGTATTTAAGACAAGCACCATGGCTCAAGTCTGACTTGCAGTGTGTATATGTATATATATATATATATATATATATATATATGTATATATATATATATATATGTATATATATATATATATAAATATATATAAATATAAATGTGTCTCTCTCTATATATATATATATATATATATATGTATATGTATATATATATATATATATATATATATATATATATATATAAATGATATATTTATATGGGCCTACTTCAGTAGACCAACAGTACACAAGAATGGCATTCACAACATTGAGACTGGAAGACCGACAATGGAAATAACCGACAGTATGAAATCCCAATGCTGAAAACACCAACATCTTAAACGAGCATGACTGTGCAAGTATGCGATAGTGACGGACGTTAGGGTGCAGGTAAGGTAGGTGTGCAATAGTGATGGACCTTAGGGTTAGGGTGCGGGTAAGGTACGTGTGCGATAGTGATGGACTTTAGGGTTAGGGTGTGGGTAAGGTAAGTGTGCGATAGTGACAGACCTTAGGGTTACGGTGCGGGTAAGGTAAGTGTGCAATAGTGACGGACATTAGGGTTAGGGTTTGGGTTAAGGTTAGTGCATAGATAGCTGTGTATGTAAAGTTTAGTGTAGGCTTGTAAGGTTTTTGGTGTGCTTGTGTTGTGTGTGTGTTGTGAGTTGGTGTTATGGTGTTCGGTAATGTGGACTGTCGGTTTTGTGTGGTGTCAGTGTTTTGATGTCGGCGTTTTGGCTGTCGGGTTTGTGGTGTGTCGGTGTAGTGTAGGGGATTCAAATATATATAGATATATATATAGATATATATATATATATATATATATATATATAGATAGATATATAGATAGATATATATATATATATATGTATGGGTCTACTGTATTTCACTGACAACACATTTCACTGAATTGTAATTCACTGAAACCAAATCGCTGAAAGCGCAAATCACTGAAAATTCATTTCACTGAAACTCATTTCACTGAAGTGACATGCTAGCAGTGTGTAGACTACTGTAAGGCAAGTAATAGGTATATGCCCTTTTCTCCACTGTAGTGCAATACTGGAGTTAGTATATATAGTTAGGGGTGTGTGGGGGTGTGTGGGTGGCATAGAGTACTTTCATTCCCACTGAGGAAAGCCTGTTGGCTGAAACCGGTCTGGGATGTTTATTATACCTTAATAAAATATTTATGTATTTAATTTATTAGTCTCATTTGATGCTTTTCACTGTATTTGGTGCTGGCAATTTTTGTCTACTTATATCAGTTCCTGCCTTGCACCTGGTCCTACTTGCAGAGAATTTTTTTCTGACCTTGGCATAGCCCCTCCATCATAACTCTCAACTGTACATATTTCAAAAGAATGGAAAATACAGAGCTCATATTTTCGGCTTGTTCCTCATAAAATTTGTGGTTTTCTGAGAAATCACTGGGATGATATGAGGAATGAAGTCACTAAATAAAGATATATATTTGGGTTTCAGACTTCAAATCCTTCAGAAAATGTATGTCAAACAAACCCTGTTATTCTAGCAAATTTCTAAATTTTATAAGAGCAATATTTAAAATCTGTCCCTATTTTTAGGCCTTTGTCCCTCCATTTTTTCAGGCTTTGTCCATATTTCTTGTGCTAAGAGGTTGAGAGGTATGCCCTCCACCTAGTTTGATTTTATATTGTCCAATTTCTTTTAAGAGTGGTAAGTTAGTAGTTTTTTAAGTTCTGGAAAGAGTTAGTTATTGGTTTTGTAAGAGTGCATGTCTATGGTATAAAATGTAGTATTTTGAAATTCAGCATTGTAAGAGGGAGGCTGGCATAATGGTTAAGGTGTTTACCTTACAGACCCAAGGTGCAGGGCTTGATTCTTACATGGGGTAATTGGCTAGTCTTAAAATGGTTCATAAAGGCAGTTAGCCTAGTATGAAGCTATGAACCTAAAACCAAACTAGGTGGGTGGCTTCGCACCCCATACCTCCCAATGTGGGTGGCTATATTCCCACACCCCCCATAACTATATATACTAACTCCAGGATTATACTACAGTGGGGAAAAGGGCATATACCTTTTACTTGCCTTACAGTACTCTACACACTGCCAGTATTTCAGTTCAGTAAAATGAGTTTTCAGTGATTTGCACTTTCAGCAATTTGATGTAGGTGAATTGAAAATTCATTAAAATGTGTTTTCAGTGAACTAGAGTAGACCCATATATATATGTATATATATATATATATATACATATATATATATATATGTGTGTGTGTGTGTGTGTGTGTGTGTGGGTCTACTACACTTGAACGAAAGATCAAAACAACGAAATACAAAAACAGCGAGCCCACAACAACGAAACTACACTTCTACGAAATATAAAAACAACAAATGTTCAAATGAATGACATTGCTGAGGAATAGACATCTACAAAGGAGTTATAATAGATGTCATATTAAATGCAATTAACGTTACCTAAACGGAATTAACATTACCTACCATGACATCACAACATCAGTACCACACTGAATAGTAAAATAACTGCCGGATCCATTTGAAAATATGCTCTGCACCATACTACCGTTTTGTATTGTAAAATGGAAGCCCCGGGTGTATTACGCAGCTTGTATACTACTGTTAAATCACAAAAAGGGGAAAGAGCTGTTAGTGGTAGACAACTACTTATACTATTTAGAAAGATGTAGAGGAAATAAACGATATTGGTGTTGCAAATATAAAACCACTGGAAGCTGTAAAGGACGTGCTATAACCCTGTTAATGCCTAATAGCGATATTTTGCAAATGTCCATTGCACATGGTCATACCAGTGAACCAGGTGAGGTAGATAGATATAAAGTTTGTGCAGAACTGAAAACCAGAGCTACATATAGTCATGACACCCCTTGCTTAATAGTGGAAGATGCTGTTGCGTCCACTTCATTGGAAACTGTTTGCATTATTCCCCGTAGGAAAGCCCTCCTACAGCAAGTAGGGCGTATATGAAGGAAAGGTAGTTCAGAGCAAAAAGGTGAAGATCTACAAATAACGTCTGTTGATTTCAGCAAGTATCCACTAAAGGATGGTATATTTTTGAGTAAATCTATGACTGATATTAGTACAGATACTTCTGTGGTTGTCTTCACTACTGTCAATAACCTGTAAGATTTGAGCCGAGCGACTATTTGGCTGATGGACGGAACCTTTTTTAAGAAAGGTGTTACGATTAGACAGCTATATAGCATTCACGCATTTGTAAAGTTTGGTAGTCATAACAAGGCAATTCCTCTACTGTACGCGTTCTTTTCTAAGAAGTCTCTGAAATGTTACAATTTTTTCTGGCATTGTGTGTTATAACTACTATCAGAGCATGAGCTAGAAAGTGCTATCAGGGTTGTCTTGTGTGACTTTGAAATTGCAGCTCTCAAAAGTGTCAGAGTGAACATTCCGTCTGCAACCTCTAAAGGCTGCCTCTTTCATTTTGCACGGAATGTGTGGTGGAAAATACAGAGTCCAGGTTTAGCTGCCACATATAACTCATCGCAGTCCTTTCAACTATCAATGAAAAGTTTAGTTGCTTTAGCGTTTCTGAAGTAAACTGACGGTGAGCCTACATTTGAGTTATTGCGACAGGGTTTTCCAGAAGAAGGACGTGAAGTATTAAAATACTTCTCTGATTGGTATAATCATGGCAAACAATGGACATTTCACATTAGAACTGTATCACATATTAGATTCCCACCACTCTTTCCTATCTGTTTTTGGAATGTGAGTGAGTTAAATGATTTGTGCTTGCCACTAACGCAAAACACCGTAGAGGCATGGCATAGGTGGTTAACGTGTCTTATTGGGGAGAGGGGTACTACTTTATCAGTACTACTCTCATGTCTGGTTCGTAAACAAAACTGTGTGGATGAGTTCTGTATTAGAGTAGCAACAGGATATGTGCCATCTCCTAAAAAGAGAAAGCTTGGGGAACGGCACAATTGGTTTCAACAAGTAATATGTAACAGGGCAGATTATACCGCTGTTATTGCACACCTACTGAAGATGTAATACTGCTCAATTATTCAGGTTCCTGTACGTTTGTACTTACATCTACTGTGAAATCTATCTACCTTGCGTTTATTTAGTACATTTTGCTTTAGAATTACTATGTTTGCAATCACAGGTTTTGGGATTGCTGATGGCAAGTTCTGCTTGTCATTCTGAGTTACGTTCTTCTGTTTGTCGGTTATGTGGGGTTTTGTTCTACTGAACATTCATTGTTGTGGGCTCGCTGTTTTGTATTTCATTGTTTTGGTCTTTCGTTCAAGTGTGGTAGACCCATATATATATATATATATATATATATATATATATATATATATATATATATATATATATATATATATATATATTATACACACACTAACTCTAAGCTATCCATCAGAAAACAGAATATACTGAGCTTTGGCCATCTTACAGTTAGTATGTGTAAGTCCATTCTTTTTTGTAATTCAGTTTCAGTTTTTGAGACTTGCTCTAGTGGGTCACAACAGTTGAAATGCTTATCATTTCTACTATATCCCTCTTCCACCAGTGGATTTCCCTGTGTTCACTTTATCCTCCTGGTTTGAATTTTTTTCACTCTGGTAGTTTTCTAACACCTCTTCTTATTGCTTTTTTTCTTTTTTTTTCCTGCACTCCTATCTTTATTTTAGTCATTTTTTGCTATCTTTTCCCCATGTCCAGGAACATCTTATGTAATTTTTTCCTCCTGTACTGCTTTTCTCCCCTTCCAATTTTGAGCAAAAATGGTTTTGCCTTCTGTATTCACCAGTTTCATTATGTACATTCATGTTTCTTCCGAGATGGAGTGCAGGGTGGTATAATGGTTGGGGGGAATTATAATGGTTATGGTGCTTACTTCACAAATAAAGGGTAGAGTGTACAGGGTTTGATTCTCAGTTTTGAAAAGGAAATTGGATAGGTTGAAAATGGCTCACAAGGACAGCCAGCCTACTATTTACCAATAAGCCT
This sequence comes from Protopterus annectens, assembly GCF_019279795.1. Taxonomy (NCBI): domain Eukaryota; kingdom Metazoa; phylum Chordata; order Ceratodontiformes; family Protopteridae; genus Protopterus; species Protopterus annectens. The sequence continues at coordinate 1,772,104,021 of NC_056732.1, forward strand.
TAGGCCCTATATACAGATTTCCCAAGAAAACTCTGCTTCCTTTTGAAATATGTCTTTAAATCTTCTCTGTCTGCTTTCAGACTTCTTTTTGCCCACCTATAGTCCCAGAACATATGCATCATTTTTCTCTCTTCCTTTTGAAACATTCAGCATCTGCTGTCCTCCTTTCTGCTTTCAGTTACCAATTTCATGGAGGTTAGGTATCATTTATGTAGTATTCTTGATATTTGATCCCCTGCTCAGTGTACTTTCTGCATGTACTTCACTGTATATATTGTCTTTTGCCAGTACTCTGGAACTCATACCCATCCTACTTCCCTTTCCCAAGTTTGTTCCTCATTCCTTCTTCTTTGACCGTGTTCTTTCTTTCCCTTAGCTCTTCATAGATCTCTTTTGTTTATTGCCTCCCTTGTCTCTTCCTTTTCCTCTGGGGTACCATGCACTCTCCTTTCTCCTTCTCTTCCTGCCTGTTCCTTTCACCCATTACCCATTCTGAATACTTTTTCTGGGTCTCACTGCACAGCAGCTATTTCCATCAATAGGCTTCTGATGTTCTATATTTCAGTATTAACTCATCCATTGTTTAAAATATCTCCCCACCATCATCCTCTCTGCATACTACATTTTCCTCCTGAAATATCTCACGTCTTCTTAAGATTTTTGTTAATTTTTCTTGCTTATATTTTTCCCTGCCCTTCAGTAACTCATAATTTGCTGGAGTTCCCCTCATCTCACTTTATGTTTATTGTTTCTTTTAGCGCTTCTTTAGTAAGCTTATCTGTGTCACACTCTCCCCTCCTTCCTTTTGCTTAACCTTCTTCTTTTATGTCTTTATTCAGTGAACAATGGTAGAGTTCTGCACATACATAGGAATATGTAGAAGCCCCTAGATCAAAACTGATTCCCAGTTTTCATAGCTCACTATTTTCCCTGCGCCTTTAATGATCCATTCCTATACGTCTTCACATTTCTTGTAGCCTTTTCCCCCGGTGTCTATTTGTATGCCGCAGAATAAATGAAGGTTTATTGTTAGCATCATCATCTTTGTTGCATTTATTATCCCAAGCAGAGAATTCCCTACAGAGAATATCCCTCATCTTTTTTCTCCAGCTTCCTCTAGTTTTTTCTCAATTGTCTCTCTCATTTTGATTCCAACATAGATCCCTTGGTACCAGGGGACTTCTGTTCTTTTATGTCCCTATTCCATTGTTTTCCTTCTCTTTTGTTAATTTCACTGACACTACCTTTTTGTTGTTGTATCCAAATCCTACCATTTCCCTAAATTGTTGATGTTGCTCTCTTAGAGCTCCCATTGCTGCAGTTACATCCTCTGGCATTAGCATGCAGTTATCTGCATATAACACACACTGCAACTCTATGTCCTCTTTCTCATCCATCATTGTTAAATTATCTTTGAATTCCCTTGCCTGCTTCCAGATCATAAGCATGAGAAGACCTAGGGAATGTGGAAACCTACATCTGCTCCTTCTCTCTGTCTTTGTCTCCTGAGATATGGCCTGTATCCAGTCTATGAATTTTCCCCTACCTGTCTTTGTTGTAGTGTCTTCCTTAAGAATTCCCAACAGGGGAGCCAATATCCTAGACCTGGTCATTACCAACATGGGCAATAGATACGCCACACCAGTGGTCACCCCCTCATTGGTCGGGTCTGACCATAAGCAAATCACCTTTGACATCCACATCCCACCCCCACCCTCCAGTAAGGAAACCTCCTTAAAAACTTCTCCAAAGCCAACTTCATGCTACTGAAGTCAGAAGTGACAAACTTCACAACACCCACGCAGACGGGATTTGGAAGTTTGACTGCAGAATCCTACACTAAGGCACTGTACGAGCACATCCACTCGTGCATGAATTGTGCCATCCCAAATAGAACCAAGATGCTCTTCTCCAAAAAAAGGAAGCCAATCTGGTGGTCCCCTGCTATAAACAAACTATACAACAGAAGGAAGAAACTGTTTCAGAAAAGAGGAAAATCCCAGGATGCAAAAAACTCCCTCACCAGCCTCAGTAAGAAGTTGAGATCCCTCATAAAATCTTCAAAAGCTAGTTACGAAAATAAAATTGCCAAAGATTCCAAAGACAACCACAAGGCATTCTATAGTTATGTCAAGAATCTAAATGGCAATGCTCAAATCTTCTTTGAGCTGCAACACAATGGCATTAAATATACTGATCCCAAGGATATTGCCAATATCCTGGCAGATCAATTTAGTGCCAACTTCACCCCCCTCTCACCCACTAAAGGGCTCATCTCAATACCAAAAGATTCCCAAATTCCAATAATCATTGTCACACAGGTAGAAACCACACTCTCCAAAGCTAAGAATACAGCATCCATGTGACCAGATGACATACCAGGCCGTGTACTACATGAACTACAAAATGAACTGGCACCTCACCTAAGTGTAATGTTTAATCACAGCCTCACCTCAGGCTTCGTGCCCACTGAGTGGCGCACAGCTACAGTTATCCTGCTCCACAAGGGAGGATCCGCCTTGGATCCCGGGAACTACCGTCCCATTAGTCTGACAAGCCTGATCTGCAAGGGCATGGAATGCATTATCATGGAACTTATAAACAAAGACATTGGTAACCTTCAAACACTGGACCCCACCCAGTTTGGGTTTGTGAAGGGCCGATCTTATCTCCTGAATCTGATTGACTTCTTTGAATCAGTCTCCAGAGCTGTGGACGAGGGTAAGGTGGTCCACACAGCCTATCTGGACTCGCCAAGGCCTTCGACACCATCCCCCACTCTGGAATCATAGATAAACTTACTAAGCTGGGCATAAATCCCTATGTCACTTGAAGGGTTGCCAACTGGCTTACTGACAGAACCCAGACTGCAAAAGTAGCTGACTCAAGATCCAGCTCCAGACAAGTGACAAGTGGAGTACCTCAGGGTTCAGTCCTGGGACCACTCTTGATTGGCATCTACTTCTCTGAAGTACAGACCAACACTAAGGGACTCTGGCTAACAAAGTCTGCAGATGTCTGCAAACTGGGAGCCATTACTGAATCCCCAAATTATGTGGATATTCTACAAAAAGGCCTTACAGAAACAGATGCCTGGTGCCAGAGCCATGGGCTCAAGCTTAATGCCAAGAAATGTATAGTTATCCCCTTTGGAAAAAAACATGTACCCACGAATTACCGCATAGGTGGCAGGACGCTAAACATCGAAAGTGTGATGAGAGACTTAGGGACACAGGTGGACAGTGGTCTCACTTTCGATAACCACATCACCACAACTGTCAAGAAATCCTTCTATGTGGCACACCTCATCACTAAGGGCTTTTCATCCAGAAAAAGGAGGTCATTGTCCCACTGTACTCATCCCTCATTAGACCCATTATAGAGTATAATGCCCCATTTGGTATGTACCTCACAAGACATCTGCAATAGCTGGAAAGGCCACAGAAATACCTCACTAAAAGAATCACAGGCCTAAAGTAGATGCCTTATGCTGACCATCTAAAAAAACTCCAGCTATACTCTGTGGCATATCGCCTACTCAGAGGTGATCTCTGCTTAACATACAAGGCCATGTCCAACCCTGAGCTGTTGGACATGCTCCACTTAAAGAAATCCCAATCCCTCAGAGCCACACGCTCCAGGGATCTAAACCTTGTCATCACAATGAACAAAACATGCTGGAGGGATAGGTTCCTGACCCAGAGACTCCACATACTCTGGAATAGACTGCCCATACATGTCAAGCAGAGTGCCTCATTGGCCCTCTTCAAAAGGAACCTTGATGACTGGATGGGAGATAGGAAATTCACCCCGAGGATCATGTCAGTTGCCCTGCTAGACAGGGGCCCAGAGAAGTAAATATTGTGGGAAGAAATATCCAGGGAATTGTTATGGCTAGGCTTGCATAGGCCCTAGGGCTGATAGCCTAGTACCAACCTATGAACCTATGAACAAATATCAAAATTCTTCTGCAGGTCAAAAATCACAATCTCACCTTTCCCTTCCTGGTTCTGCTTCTCCCTGTGCATGAATTCCAGCGGGTCCCATCATTTATTTCTACCTTCCCCCTGTTCAAAAAACCATTTTACCCTGCTTGTATTGTTTTTTGGCAATACATTGTCCAGTCTTCCTGCCAATACATTTGGCAAAATCCTGATATCTGCATTATTAAAAGGCATAGACTTATAATCCATCACTTCTTTTCTTTCTCCTTCCTCTTTTGGTATCATGATTATCTTGGCTCTTGTCATACTTTTAGATATTTTACTTTAGTCCTGTATTCTCTTGTATTCCTCCTCTAGAACCTTCAACATTTCCTCTGAATCTAATTTGTAGAAATATAGGAAGAACATATTTTTGGATAGTCATAATAAAGTATTTCCTCCCGTCTCTGATTTTCAACTTTCTTCTTCTAATAGCAACATGTCTCCCCACATCCCCTTTAATTTTTTTCTGTATTCTACTTCTTCTGATAGGACTCGATGAACCTCCAGTGTTCCATGTGATTATCTATATTTTTCTTGTTGTTTTTGTCCACCTCTCCCCACCTCCCCAGTGCTACCATCTATCATAACTCTTCCTCCAAGCCTACCCTCTGACCTAAATATTATGTTCTTTGGTGGAAGTCTACACCTTGACCCCTCATCCCCCTTCTGTGCCTCAGACTCTGCCTTTTTGTTCCTACTTTTACATGTGCATGCCCTGGACATGGACCTTTTAAGACCTTATTGTATTCCCTTCCAACTGTCCCTCACACTAATGCATTGCATGCCAACTCACTACTGATTTCACAATCTATTTATATCACAGCATTTCAATTTGCAGGTCTCCTGTCCTCGTTATTCTTCACTAGTCTGGTGATCCAGCTACATTTGTGTAAAATTGATATTATTTTCTTTCTGTGCAGTCTCACAGTACTTTATTATGGTATTTATCCACCACAGTTCTTTTATTTCACATTTGTCTGTGGGACATTCTTTACCTTACCTTTCTTTGTGCCACCCATGTATTCATTTTCATGCTCCCCCAGTTGTCGCATCAGTAATAATGACTTGTTT
>NC_056732.1:1772109577-1772187706 GCF_019279795.1 Protopterus annectens
AACTTACAGTTGTCCACAAAATTGAAAAGCCACAGGCCTTTTGTCTTTGTCTGGACCTCTGAGAAGTAGATGTCAAACAGTAGGGTTCCCAGGACAGATCCCTAGGGAACATCACTAGTGACAGATCTGCTATCTGAGGAGGAGGCACCTATTTTGGCCTTGTGGGTCCTGTTAGTGAGCCAGTTGGCTATCCACCTGATGCAACAGGGATTTACACCAAGTTGTGTTAGCTTTTTGATGATGACCGAGAATTGTGTCATAGGCCTTGGCCAAGTCAAGGTAAGCTGTATGTACTGACTTTCCCTCTTCCAGGGCCTTGGTGACAGTCTCAAAAAAGTCAACCAGGTTCAACAGGCAAGATCTGACTTTGACGAATCCGAACTGGGTGGGGTCAAGTGCTTGGAGAATGCTTATGTCCTTGTTTATGAGCTCTATAATAATAAGCTACATGGCTTTACAGGTCAAACTTGTCAAACTAATGAGGCAATAGTTTCCAGGGTCAGTAGTGTCACCACCTTTGTGCAAGGGGATGACAATGGCAGTTCTCCCCTCTACTAAAATGAAGCATGTGCTTAGGCTGTGGTTGAAGAGGGTGCTCAATGGTGAAGCTATTTCTTGCTGGAGATGGTGCAGAATACAGCCTGGGATACTATCAGGTCCCATGGAAGCTGCGTTCTTAGCCTTGGATAGGCCCATTTAACACTTGATCTACGGATATGTAAGGTGTGGGACAAGTATTGGGATGTCAAAAGGGCCTTTGGGGGGACAGGGGGTGAAGTTTGCATTGAACCTTTCTGTTAGCAATTTGGCTAAGTTAGCAAGATCAGTATAAGTGATACCGTTAAGTACTAATTTGGAACAAACCTGGGCTTTGCCATGGAGATTCCTGATGTAACTGAATAAGGCTTTGTAAGGATATGTAAGGTGTGGGACAAGTATTGGGATGTCAAAAGAGCCTTTGGGGGGACAGGGGGTGAAGTTTGCATTGAACCTTTCTGTTAGCAATTTGGCTAAGTTAGCAAGATCAGTATAAGTGATACCGTTAAGTACTAATTTGGAACAAACCTGGGCTTTGCCATGGAGATTCCTGATGTAACTGAATAAGGCTCTGTGGATGTTCTTCATTCCACATTGCTGCAGTCCTAACTATTGGGGTAGTCCGCTGTCCAGTCGGCCCGAATACCAAAGTATATGGCTGACGTCGGTCAGGGCGCATTAGACTGACGCCAGTACGTCAGGGTACTAATGCGCATGACCGACGTCATATCCTCAGTCTTTTTTGCCGCATGGTCCGATGCAGAAGCAGTTTTGCGAGTGCAGGTTGGCGTTCTGAAAGTTTCTGAAGTCAGAGTTTCAGACCGAATCAAAGTTGGCTTAGTACCCCGTTAGAATATTTTGGTTTTTTCTTGCCTCAGTATTTAACCGGATGTCAGAAAAAGTGAATAACTGTATTTCTTGTGGGAAACAGATACCTCATAGGGATTACCATACTTTGTGTATACCTTGTTTAGGGCCTGAGCACGACGTTGTTGGATGCCGCTCTTGTGCTAGATTTAACAAACGCACTATTAAGAGAAGGTTAGACTGTGCCAGGTTAGTTTTTGGGAAGCGTTGTAATTATAAAATGTCGCCGGATGCTCCGACGCCCGCCGCCAAAAAGCGCAAGGACAAAGCAACAAAGTTTAAAGTGGAAGAACCGACAGTCCCGGACGTCGGTTCTTTAGAAGGCTCAGTGGAGCCGGAGGTTCTGCCAGGAGTTTCTTTGGAGTCTCAGGGAGAGACTTTACTGTTACAGGATGTGTCCTCTCAGGAAGTAGGCCAGGCTGAAGGGGCTTCTCAGGTGGCTGTTCTTCCCTCTCTTCCTAAGGTGGTTAGGGCCTCCCCTTCTGTTTCCAAGGCTTCTTTAAGAGGCAGGCCTAGTTTAGCTTCAGTGGGGTTTCTCCGAGTGTTTCAGGGTCTTTGCCTAAGAAGCATATGCTAAAATGGCAGAGGATTTGATTACTATGATTAGAGGTTCTATGCCTCCTCCTGATAAGAGGCCTAGGGTGGAACCTGAGTTTGAGAGTTTTGAGCAATGTTCGGAGGCTTCTGAGTCTTCGGCTGAAGACATGCAGGAGTATCCTCCTTATTCTGATTCTGATGTGGATGATTCTACTCCTTCAGCTTCGCCTCCTGAGGATTTTTCATTTTCAGAGACTCTGCATTCCATGAGGGAGCATTTTATATGGGAAGGTCAAGATTTCTCTGATTCCAGGAAGAGGCTTAGGGAATTCTTGTTTTTACCCCAGCATAGGCCTTTAGCTATACCTCCTGTTCTGAATGTGGTAGTAGATGTTTTTGCAGAGGCTTCCCTGAATCCTGATTCTTTGCCTCCTGCCCCAGTTAAACCGGATAGGTACTATAGGGTGCCTGAAGCCCATAAGTATTTTTTTAAGAGTCCTAGGGCAGACCCGGAAACTGTCTTTCAGGGGCCTAAAGGTGTGAAGGCTTCTGTTGTTAAAAATCCTGTTCCTCCTGATAAAGAGGCAAGGGCTTTGGATAGATGGGGAAAGAAAGTGTATACTTCTTCCACTTTAGCCATGAGGGCGTTGAATTGTCAGTTTCACATGTTAAAATATCAGAATTATCTCCTTTCACAATTGAAGTCTAAGGTGGATGCTCTGGCTGAAGGTATTGAGTGTAAAGAGTTGCAGGATTTAGTTCATGTGTCTGAACAGGTGGGTAAGCATTCCTTGCAGTGTGGTTTTGATGCTGTGCAGGCCTCCTCGAGGGTGGCTGCCACTGGTTCTGTTCTTCGTAGGCACGCCTGGTTGAGGGATCAGAATTTAGCTGAGCATGTTAAGACAAGGATTTTGGATGCTCCTTTACAGTCTGATGTGTTGTTTGGTTCGCCTGTGGAAGCAGTTTTAAAGAAAATGGAGGACAAGGCTAAGTCTATGCAAACTGTTAAGGATTTTTGCAGGTGCAGCCTCCAAGTTTAGTAGAAATTGGCCTACTAGGGATGGACATATCCTGCTTATGATTCCCAGTCTAGGGTAGGTCTAGACGTGGTAGGGGCAGAGCTCAAGGTTCTTTTAGGCCTAGAACAGGGAGTTCACCTGCTCAGACTTCTGGTGAGGGCAGGGGTCAGTCCTTTCGTAAACAGACCCAATGACCTGCCTTTTCAGCTGCCAGTACATTCTCGCCTGGCAGCACCTTTGGGAGGAAGGCTGTCTCTTTTCAAAGAAAATTGGGATTTAATTACCCAAGACAGATGGGTTCTGGATATCATTCACCACGGTTACAGGTTTTATTTCCATACCTTGCCTCCTTTCAAAGGGCATGCCAGACATTCCTCCTCTACAAAGAAAAGAGGCTCACAAGCAAATTTCTCTGTTGCTCCAAATAGGGGCCATTCAGCCAGTTCCTGTGCCAGAAAGGGGCCTAGGATTTTATTCTCGCCTGTTCCTAGTACCGAAGAAGGGGAACACGTGGAGACCAATTTTGGATTTATCTATCCTCAACACTTATCTGGACATTCCCAAGTTCAAAATGTTGACGTTACAACAGCTTTTACCTCTGCTGGGCAAAGATCACTGGATGGTAACTTTAGATCTCAAGGAAGCTTACCTTCATGTGCCTATCAGACTAAGTTGCAGGAAGTATCTGCGTTTTCGAGCTGGAAATTCTCATTATCAGTTCTCTGCATTGCCCTTTGGCTTATCTACTGCGCCCAGAGTATTCACAAAGGTTCTGGCTCCAGTGATAGCTTACTTCAGACTAAAAGGAATTCAAATCTATCCTTACTTGGACGACTGCCTGATTCTGGCTCAAGAAAAGGAAGACCTTTTACAGCATTTGAATATGTGATAGCAGTGCTAAGATGCCTAGGGTATTCTGTGAACGAAATAAAGTCCAGTCTAGTACCCTCTCAAGACATGTGCTTTCTGGGTGTGAGACTGAATACAGCAGCCCAGATGGCCCTTTTAACCCCGGACAAACAACAGAATCTTTCCAGTTACTTCCATCACCTATCTCTTCAGTCCGGGCTGACTGCAAGGACAGTCCTTCAAGCCTTAGGGTTCATGGCATCTTGTATTCTGGTGCTTCCCAATGCCAAACTGCATATGAGGAAGCTGCAATGGTATCTCAAAATGTATGGACACAGCACTGCCAGGATTTGGACACTGTCATTCAAATAATACCTTGCATTCAAAAGGAATTTATGTGGTGGGCTCAGGAATGTCACCTAAACAAGGGACTCTCTGTGACCCGGCCAGAGGCTAGTCAGATTCTAACGACAGATGCCTCAGACATTGCTTGGGGAGCTCATCTAAATGGAAAGTGGATACAAGACAAGTGGCCTGCCAGACTACAGCATCTACATATCAACATGAAAGAGATGTTAGCAGTCCAGTTTGCATTAATGGCTTTCAAGGAGTTACTTCTTCCAGGGCAGGTGTTGATTCTAACAGACAACACAACTGTCATGTGGTACATCAACAAACAAGGGGAACACATTCTTACCCGTTGTGCAGGCAAGCAATGATTTTATGGGAGACTGCGCCAGCTTGCAACTAACTCTTCAGGCAAGGTTTCTGCCAGGAGCACAGAACTCCTTAGCAGATGTGTTAAGCAGACAAATCATGGATCCCCACGAGTGGAAACTGGATCTTCATGTATTTCAAAATTGACAGTGTCATGGGGAACTCCAGACATAGATCTGTTCGCTTCTCCACTAAACCACCAGCTGCCAAAGTTTTGCACAAAGAGGTTTCATCACACAGCTTGGAAAGTGGATGCTCTTTCTTTCAGTTGGGAAAATCTTCATGTGTATGCCTTTCCACCTCTGCCTCTTCTCCCAAAGGTGCTCCTGAAGGTCAGACAAGACAAGCCAAGGATGATTTTAATAGCTCCAGATTGGCCTCGGCAACACTGGTACCCATTACTGAGGAATCTGGTAAGGAAGCCTCCATGGCCTTTACCTCTGATTCCTCATCTGTTATCTCAGAAGGACGGTCATCTGCTCAATGTCAAGCTCCACTCTCTTCATCTAACAGCCTGGCATATTCTGTTTTGAAACACAGCAGGTCTCAACTTCCTCAACAAGTTTTAAATGTGATTATGGAAGCCAGAAGACCTAGTACAAGGAAAGTGTATGCAGAAAAATGGAAGAGATTTTTATTTTGGAGTGCAGCAAACAATTTGGAGATTTCTGAGCCTAATTTGAGTGTGGCTCTTCAATATCTTACTGAGTTATTGGACAAAGGTTTGTCTTTCTCTTCCATTAAGATTCATGCTGCAGCAATTTCAGCTCACTATGATTGTGACCCACCATTGTTTTCGCATCCTTTGTTCAAGCAATTTCTTAGAGGGGCAAAGAATATAAGACCCCCACGTAGAGCTCCTACTCCTGCTTGGGATCTCAATTTTGTGTTGGAGAAACTTACTCTACAACCTTTTGAGCCTGCGGCTACTGCTGAATTGAAATACTTGTCATGGAAGACTGCTTTTTTGTTGGCCATTACTTCTGCAAGAAGGGTTTCTGAGTTGCAGGCTCTTATGGCGGTAGAGCCTTTTTTGATTTTTCATAAGGATAGGGTATCATTACGTACTAATCCTTCCTTTATGCCTAAGGTGGTTTCTAGTGTGGCTTTGAACCAAACTATTCATTTGCCTACTTTTTATGCAGATCCCCAAAATAAAGGGGAAAAGATTTTGCACACTTTAGATGTACACAGGCAATTGCGTTATTATTTAAGCAGGACTAAGGATTTTAGGCAGTCTCAGCAGTTGTTTGTTTCTTTTTGCTTTGAGTTCGCAGGGCAAGCCTGTGTCAAAACAAACTATTTCTAGGTGGATTGGGTTTTGCATTGCATTTTGTTATTCCCATCATGGCAAGGAGATTCCAGCTGGGATTAGGCCTCATTCCACTAGGGCTACTGCCACTTCAACAGCATTCCTAAGGGGTGGCAACTAAGGATATTTTGGAGGCAGCTACTTGGAGTTCAGTGCATACTTTCTCTAAGCATTATCACCTTCCTCTCTACTCTAAGTCTAGGGCTGGTTTTGCCACAGCTATTTTGCAAGGCATGTTGTCAGCTCCTGCTTCCTTATGATTTGCCAGCCTCCCTTACCTCTGCTTTGGGATTCTACCCAATAGTTAGGACTGCAGCAATGTGGAATGAAGAACATAGTACAGTTTTGTACCTACCATAAATGTAGATGTTCGAGGATCCACATTGCTGCAGTCCAATTTACCCTCCCTCCTTCCCCTCTGTGTTTAGGGGTGGTTGTGTAGGTGAGGTTATATTCTGGTAATTTTGTATATATTGTACATATTTTTGGTGCAGGTATGTTTGGAGTTTTTGGTTTTGGCCTTGTCTTTTTAGGGTCTTCTGACATCTGGGGCAAGAAAAGACTGAGGATATGACGTCGGTCATGCGCATTAGTACCCTGACGTACTGACGTCAGTCTAATGCGCCCTGACCGACGTCAGCCATATACTTTGGTATTCGGGCCGACTGGACAGCGGACTACCCCAATAGTTAGGACTGCAGCAATGTGGATCCTCGAACATCTACATTTATGGTAGGTACAAAACTGTACTTTTCCCTTTGTTTCGGAGGCTAATTTTTATTCATAATTGGCTTTGGAGATTTCACTAGTGATCTAATTTGCTTGTTGAGGCTAAGGATGGAGTTTTTCCAATTTGGAATTGGTTCCTTTTTACCCCTGGACAACAGTTTCTTCCTTTTGTTGTAAAGCCTGTTGATAGAGGATGTCCACTAGATAAGTTTGTGTTTCCTTGAGGAGCAGGTTTTAGTTCTGTTGGGTATCGCTGAGTCGTTCAGTTGTAAAGATGCTTGTATACTGCATTGGCATACTGTTCAGCATAGTTGTCTGCATCTTCTGAGGGGGGCGGTGGTGTGAAGCTACCTTTTAACCACCCTTAGGAGGTTGTAGTCAGCTTTTGAGAAACGTTTGCACCTGATTATGGTTGGGTGGGATAGAAACTTTGAATGAGACAAACCAATAATCTGATCTCACCAGGGAAGAGCATACTATGGGAGTTGTGCAGCAGTTGCCCATGTTGGTGAGAACCAAGTCCAGAATGTTATCTTCCCTTGTAGGGAATGAGACAAGCTGGTCTAGTGCATTAGAATTGATGAAGTCAATGAATCATTGGATGAGTGCATTAGTGCAGGAATAGTTCACCAATTCTAGGGTGGGGTAGTTGAAGTCACCAAGGATCAGGGTGTTGGGGGGGTGCCTTGATGGAGTCAAGTAAATCCAGGTAGGAGGAGTGGGCATCTTTTGTCATGGAGCAGGGTCTGTTGGAGGCTATAACTTGGATGGGTGTCTTACCAACTGTCAGTTGTACCTGGAGTAGTTCCAGTGCGTCATGCTAGCAAACCATTCTGGAGGTGTACCTGTCCTTAAAGAAGATAGAGACCGCATCACCCTTAGTCATCCCAACCTCATTTTGGGGTCAGAATGTGTGGAATGATGAATAGCCTGGTAACGCAGGGGTGCTCTCCACAGCCCTGAACCAAGTTTTCGTGACTGCACAGACATCAGCATCTTCCAGTGTGAGAAGAGCCTCCAGTGAGTGCATTTTCAGGTTAAGGCTCCTAGCATTAAGTAGCATGACCTTCAATTTGCTTTTTGATAGATCTTTTATTTTGAAAGATATGTCTTTGTGACAGTACCTAAAAAAGGCACAAAGTGGGAGGCAAGAGCCTAGGCCAGGATCTGGAATCCTAGGGGTGACAGGTAGAGGCCATCTCTGGCAAAGCATCAAGGTCTGTCAGCCATGTCATCCCAGACAGACAGATTCTGGATCCCTTTGGAATGACACCAGAAACTAAGCCAATTGTTGAAGTCAATTGTTTTTTGTTGGTATTGTGGTACCATTCTTGGGCGGCCACGGTGGTGCAGTGGTTAGCATTGCTGCCTCACAGCAAGAGGTTCTCCAGTTCGATCCTCGGCTGGGGTGCCTTCTGTGCGAAGTCTGCATGTCCTCCCTGTGGTCGCGTGGGTTTCCTCCGGGTGCTCCGGTTTCCTCCCACATCCCAAAGACATGCTGCAGGTGGATTGGATACTCTGAATTGGCCCTAGGTGTGCATGTGAGTGTGCCTTCTGTGGAAGGTTGGGCGCCGGGCTGGCAACTCGACACCGTAAAACTCCACTGCCATTCAAATGTGCGGACAAGGTGATCCGCTGTGGCGACCCCTAACCGGGAAAAGCCGAAAGAAGAAGAAGAAGAAGATTGTGCTATCATTCTTGGTGAAATTAGGATGCTGCTTAGGGCTAGGGGCATCCCCGCCTTGGACACATCCTGTGACAGCTCAGTCATGTATCTCTTCATATAGTCCAGGGAGGTATATCTCATGTCATTCACACCAGCATGGACAATGACAGAGTTATACTTGTACTTGTTGTGGAGAGACATAAGTGCATGAGTGATGCAGTGGATTCCGGCACCAGACAGATAACTGACCGTGACCTTCTCCTTCTCAAACCTGGTGAGGGGGACATCAGTGTGTCTCACAATTGAGTTGCCAATGACTAGCATGTTTGGTTTATTATTATGCCTTGTGGGCTGAGTTAGTTTATTGTTTTGCCTTAGGGGCTGTGTGTGTGATGCTAGTGTGTTGTCTGCTGTCTGTGATGTGTTTGGTTCTGTCTGTGTAATGTTTGAGAGTGTGTTTTGGAGGTCTTTGCTGTTTAGGTAAGTTTTTATTGAGGACCTCTGCATAGGTGCATGGGTGTTGTGCTTGGCTATGTGATGTGAGTGGTATGGTGTTTGTGCTGGCAATCTCCTCTTTGTCAGGAGTACTGACTGTGGCATGAGAGAGCATGGATTCCAGGTTACTGATGTAAATAAATAATTTTGTAAATAAGGTAAATAAATGCCTTAAATAATTACCGCGTGGCTCCCAGATATTAGGCGGTGACGCTGAAGGACTGCTACCATGGTGCGAATGCACAGTCTGGCTCCTACTATTAAGTTCATAACAAACTATCCCCGAGGAAATAGGGTAAAAAAATACCCTTGTTACATTTTAGTAATACTGGAAAGCGTCTCGCTGGCAGGCAACAGAACAGTACCTCTCACCTAACCTGGTAGCCCTTGTATAAACAGCCTACAAGTATACTAATTCTTAAGTCCCATTACTTTTTCAATCTATAGGCAGTGTGAAGCCAAGAAGTTGGTCACAAACTTCACCTTAACTTGCCAACTATTACACACAATTAGGTCCTAAGTATAAGGAATAAACTGCGTTTCAATAGCAGTCTTCTGTACTCACATGCAGCTGGCCTTTAAGACCCTGCAGACTCCTGACTGGTGTATCCCCGCTCCGCTTTGCCCTCGCTTCGCTCGGGCCTGCTCCGCGCCCCACTCTGCCCCCATATCCCACCCGCCCCCGCTGTCTCTATATTTATCAGGTCAACAAACCCATCCCACTCAGCTCTGAACCAGTTACAGCCCCCCTGCAATTTAGTATATCTCCTCCCATAATCCCGGCTATCTACCAATATATTAGCAGGCTTTCCTAACTCCTCCCACACCATTAGCCATCCTTTCTTCATAACATGGGTAAAGTAATGAATTCTATCATCCCACTTTCAGTTCTACTCCTATTTATCCCTTATTTCTCATCGAGGTATGAAAACCAAACTCTATTGGGTATTCACTTCCCCAATGGTCACACCTGCAATCACACAAATCTTCCCTCTAATCTGATTTCTCCTTCTAATTACCCCACTACAACATTATGCTTTAAAAGTGTGTATCTCACCCAACGTTACCCTAAAGTAACCACTACAAAATTCAGTCTAAAGATACTATGCAAACTACTAAGACTCATAGACCATCTGAAAAAATGTATTGCTAAAGATGGTGATATACACCCCAACCCAGGCCCAACCATTAACCTAGACTCTGTCACCCCAAAGTTAGCTCAAAGAAGTTCTAGCTCCCTCCTCATCTTCCATCTTAATCTAAGAAGTATAAATAACAATATTCATAATCTACATGCTATGTTAGCCACACATCTCCCAGACATCATGTGTCTATCTGAAACATGGCTTAAACCATCCACAAAGGATGAAGAGATTCTCCCACCTGGGTATAATATACTTAGGGTTGATCGGATAAAAAAAAAGGGCGGTGGAATAGCTGTAATGTTTAGAAACACATTGAATATCATTACAAATCCATTACAACCTCCCAAGGTCTCTAATATGGAACTAATTGCCCTAAAAATATGCCTAAACAACCAAAAAAGTATCAATTTTATTGTAGTTTACATCCCACCCGGGAAAAACTTAGAAACCTTGGAGTTAACTCTAAGTTGGTTAGCCACGAATTACCCTCAAGAAACCATTGTACTAGGTGACTTTAACATTGACTGGTCCCAGTGCTCTGACCAGATGAATCCCCTGCCCATTAACCTACATGGCTTCTCCCAAAACATTATATCTCCAACAAGAATTGGAAATGCTCAACAAAAAGAAAGCACCATTGACTGGATTCTTACCAATAAAGATACACTTAATTATACCACTGGGACCCTCCCCAATGACCACCTTGTCACTTTCATAATAAAACATATATCGACGTATACAAACCTTCCCATATATAGACTTGTTAGAAATAAGAAGAAATTTGTCCCAGGACAATTCCTAGCAGAACTCAAATCCTGTAACTGGTCCATGCTAAAAACACTTCCCCTAGATGAGTGTGTGACATACTTTAATGACACATTCCTAAATATACTGGTCTCTCATGCACCTAACCGACTCATCAGATCCAAGGTCCGGATAGCACCTTGGCTAACCAAAGAAACCAAATCAAAAATTAAGCTTATAGACCAGGCCTGGGATAAGTGGCGAACCACTAAAGCACCTCTAGATCGCATCAAATTTCAGCAGCTTAGAAACTCTACAAAAACAGATATTACCCGGGATAAAAAGAACTATTTCTGTCACCTCCAGGATAAACACCAAAATAACCCAAAGAAGTTTTGGGCAGGTTTTAATAACCTCCTTCATTCTGGGAAATCAACTACCCCTACCCCTGAGAAACTTATTGGTAAAGATCCTGAAGAAGTAGCTAATACGTTTAACTCTTTTTTCACCGAGACCATTCAGTCCCTAGCCAGTCAGTTACCTACTTCCTCCTCCTCCTTAACCAATGCTACTGGCAAATCTCTACCCGCCTTTAACCTTCAACCAATATCCACCTCCTATATTAGAACCCTATTGAAGAAACTTAAACCATCCACCCTATCGGCTGATCGTCTCCCAGCTGAATACCTTCAAATAGCATCAGATGTTATAGCCTATCCCATCTCAATCTTGATTAACAGAACTATAACAGAGGCCACCATCCCCTCTATTTGGAAAATATCATACGTCATCCCACTTCATAAGGGAGGCTCCTCCAATGAAACATCGAACTATAGACCTATAGCAATATTGTCTCCAGTAGCAAAAATTATGGAGAGGTGTGCTCACAAGCAACTCCTACACTATCTCACCCTAAACAATCTTTTGTCCAAAACTCAACATGGTTTTCGCCCCCATCATAGTACAACCACTGCCCTCCTTTCCTTTGTTGACTCAGTCAACTGCAACCGTAACAACAAATTAATTACTTCGGCTCTCTTTCTTGACTTGTCAAAAGCCTTTGACATGGTCAATCACCAACTATTGCTCCACACCCTCGAAACCCTTCACCACGATAACTTAGCCCTAAGCTGGTTTAATGCTTACCTTTCTGGTAGACAACAAGCAGTCCAGTGGCAAAGCAAGCTATCTCACTTGCTACCTAACACCATAGGAGTTCCCCAAGGCTCTATACTTGGTCCCCTTCTTTTCTCCGTTTTCATAAATTATCTCCATTCAGTCATCCCCAAAGCCACCTGCATTCAATATGCAAATGACTCTACCCTGATCTGCTCTGATGTTTCTCTCCATAATCTCCAAGTAGTCACCCAACACTGCTTTGCTGCAGTTGAAAAATGGTTCTCTGAATGGAAACTCATCCTAAATCCAATAAAAACTAAGTTACTACTAATTTTCCCCACCTTAGCAACTCCCTTAGGGCAACACCCTCCACATTCTAATAATAGGACCTTTCACGTTCAATCCACTAATGGCACCATCATCGAGCCTGTCACCAACACCAAACTACTAGGTGTTACTGTTGATCACAAGCTCAAATTTGATATGCACAGTAGTCAAACCATTAAGACAGTAAACAAGAAACTTGGTTCCATGTACAGAATTAAGAACTTTCTAACTCCTAATACCAAACTAACCATTGCACGTACACACCTTCTCTCCACCCTATTGTATGCCTCTCCGGTACTATCCTTCCTCAATAAAAGTGAGCTTAATAAACTCTCTGTTGCTTATAACCATATTGCCAAATTTGTAACAGGAGTACCTTACCGTACTCATCACTGCCTTAACCTAAAGAAACTTGACTGGTTAGAACTGCCCAATCTTCTCAAATTTAACCAACTTACTGAAGCATTTAAAATAATTAAGGAACCCGATAAAACCCCCTCACTGAATAAACTCTTGACCCCCTACTCCAATCTCAACTGCCTTCGATCTTCAAATAGTGTCCTGGTACAAACTACGAAATCTAATAATTCGGGTGGTGATACTCTTTATGCCAGTTCCATTGGAAAGCTATGGAATTCCCTTCCTAATAACCTAGGACTAACTACCTCTCTCAGCCATTTCAAAATTAATCTTAAATTATTCTTTAAGGCACATTGGCTATGTCCTTGTGCCAATCCTGACTAATCCTAAAAGTCGCATACCACCCACATGCTATTACCTAATGGCCTTTCTCTCTTCTCATTGCTCTAGATCCCTACAATCGTATCTCCTCTAATCACCAAGCCTTTATCTCTGTACGTTTATAGGATTCTAGTTCCTCTTGGACTGACTTCACCTCATAATTACTAGAGTTGATCTGTGGGATAAAAATTTCATCCTTCTCCTCTGAGCTTATAATCTTAATCCTCTCTATTGCTTAACGTATCCATATTTCTGTTACTTACATATCATGGAATTGTGAACTTACTTTTATGTAAATTTGTGTCTCTCTCTCTATTATGTTATTAAGAATTTATCTGGATGTAAGTCTAAGTGTTGTTTTTATTGTGGAGCTTTTCTCCCCGGGTCTCTAATGAAAATGGATATGTATCCAGTTAGACTAACCCGGTCAACAAATGTAAAATAAAATAAAATAAAAATAAATAAAAATGTAGATGCACTTCTCACAAGTAAAATAATAATGTGCTAGGAGAAGAAGGCTGTCAGTAAACATGATGCAGTTGCTACACTGTCTTAGTATACTCATGTCGACCAGGCTGGCTGGAGAAATTGATGGGAATTGTGTATAGTGTTCCAAATACTTGGGTGGAATTATAGAGAAAGAGTTTTGATATGGGTTTGTCCGCAAGAGTGTAGACCACAAAAACCTTCTTAAATGCAAATTAACTTGCCTGAACCTAAAGTGCTAAAACCAAAACTAAGATGCTTAGAATAACAGATAAATTTAATCATGCTACTAACAAGCAGTAATAAATGCAGTAGAATAAAAGCAGTTGAACACTTAATAGCACGCAGCAAAGCAAAAATAAAGTAATAAAGTAGGAAGAACAGAATTACAGTAAAAGCAGCTGAATAAAGTATAATTTTTTTAAAGTGGAGAGGAAGGGAAGTGAAGATAGTTCAAGATTAAGAAACTAAGGGGGTTGGCCTTCCAAATGCTCTCTCTGTACTCATTTGTCTGAGCTGATGAGATGGGACTGGGAGGAGTGTCCAAAACATACCTCTCAACTGTACAGATTTTCGCAGAATGTCCAGATTTTTTGCCTCATATTTTTGGTCCGATTTTCATAAAATTCTGTTTTTCTGGCAAATTAGTGATAAGTCATTAAAGAATGACATTAAAAAATAATGACAGACAAACGTGTTTCAGATTTCATACCCTTCAGAAAAGTTATGCTAATGCAAGACTTGTTATTCTATCAACTTTCTAAGTTTGCAAGAACAATATTTAAAAGTTGTTCCTATTTTGGGGCCTTTGCCCCAGTTTTGTTTTTGGCTTTGTCCAGATTTCTTGTTCTATGAAGTTGAGAGGTATGGTCCAAAAATCAAAGAAGCAAGGGGGTAGTCCTTCCCAAATGATCTCACTGCACTCAGTTGAGTGGACAAATAAGATAGGACTGGGAGAGTGACTAAAATCAAATTTATAGCAGGGGTGGACAATTCCAAAGTCATCAAGTTTAAGAATACAACAACACTTGAGTTGGGGAGTGGGAAAAATAGACAAAAATCAGACAGACAGAGGCCAGCAATAAACAATGAAACAAATAAACAGATGCAGTACAGTTTTGTTAACTATCACTGAAACATGTCAAGTGCAAAAAAGTATAATTATATCAGCTTTGTGTATCCAGATAGCTATAGAATAAATCACAGAAAGGCAATCAGCTCTGTTATATCAGCTCTGCTACTGAGCATAATTTCACACAATCAGCAAACATGAGGAGGGTACAATAAATCATAGCTGTTTCTTATTTTGCAAGCAGATTATCTCCTTTATGGTCAGCTATCTGTTAGCAATGCATTGTGAGCTGCTTTTACATTCTTTATAAAGACTCGAAAATGAACCTGTATTTTGCTTTAAGTAACATGATTACAGAATTGTATACCACTACACATGCATGTGATGAACACAATGGAGAACAAAAAGAAAGAAACTTAAGAATTTTGTTTTATGTATAGGGATTATACTATATTGGCTGGATAGGGGATGTTCAGGATGTATGTCCTCTTAGCCTCAGTGCTTTGCAACCTGTGACTTTGCCCTCCGAATTTAAATCGATAGTCAGGTGTAAATTCCTACATAACTCCCACCAAGCCAGTGTATAACAGTAATAATAATTACCCTGATAGCAACAGAATACTCACTCATTGTCATCAGTAGCATACCAACCACTAATCTTTTAGTCTATGAACACCAGAGAGTTTTAGTGTGGTAAAAAGTCATTATACAAGTGTTTGAATTATGCAGTTTGGATATGAGTTTTCCATCATCATTTTCTGTGCTGTTTTGATCCCAGGATATTAAATCCCCAGATGTTAATTCAATGTATGATCCTGTATGAGTAATAAACATTGCTGCAACAGATGGAATTGTATAGATTAGTTTTTCACAGTGCTATACTATAAAATTATATGTTTACAATGTAGTCAGCCAGGGCATAATTAGAGGATTGCAATGGCTAAAAATTGTAGTAGGGTCTTTAAAAACAATGGGCCTGTTGTCCAGTCAATGGAACAAATGTAGAATTAGCCTTAGTCATGGGTTTATTTCTTCCTTTCCTCTCCTTCCTTTTATAAAGTCTACTGATCACATTAGCTTAATTTATTCAGTCCCAGAATGCTGAACTCCATAGGTAAAAACATCCCTGATATTTTCACCTAAAAAAAAAATTGTCAATTGCAGTGCATTATTAATTTTGTTTTATGAATCAATGGTAAAGATGAAGAGGTAGTTTTTTGTAATTAACAGTATTCTGACAGCTTCCATGATGAATTTCAGCTGAACCTGTGACGTTTTCCTAACCAGACCTGGTAACTTTCCACTCCACAAGTAAGGATCCTTATTTATCTCTGCATATACACAAATATAGGGACAATTATTTAGCCATCATTGTTAAAAAAAAAAATAAAGAAGATGTATTGTAGATCGATAATAACCAGGTGCTGTTCTGTGGTAAAAAGAGCTTTACAAATTGCCAGCAATGCAAGACTATGACAGACTGTTGTTTTGCACAATATACATTAAAAGTAGTGTTTGGTTGTGCATTAAATAATAAAGGAACATGGAGGTATAGTGTAATACCCTTTTTATGTGCCATACAGAAGATATAGCAATTGTGCTACAGAGATAATCAACACTATATGGGAAATAAAGCTTTCTGAGTGGAATTCTGCATAGAGATAGCTTAAGTATCACCAAAAATCAAGACAGACTGTACTCTTAAGGAGAGATTCACTAAAAACGTACTAAGAAACCTCTTTGTTGGTGGTCAGTTGACTCATGCTCAGAATATCATCACTGGAAGACCACTAGCATCTTTATATGTTAGACTCAGAGAAAAAAAATATGAGTGCTGCATTTTTATCACTTCCTACCTCCTCTAAAAGTTTGTACAGTCTCAGAGTTAATATATATGATTACAGTTAAAAAATGTCAACATATCAAAACACAAACGTTCTAAAGACTGGCTCAAAAAATGAGAGTTCATAATGTCAGTATATCAAAATATTTAAATTCAAAATACTGATAAAAAATGTTCAAATCCACAAGAAATAAATTAGAAAAAAACAAACACTATACTTCTGTGATCATTTCACACTAAAAATACAATAAAATAAAACAAGCCAAAACTTGTAAACCATAGCAGTACCACAGAAAATGTTTTTTTTTTTTTCTGCATAGTGATAGAGTTACAGAAAGTGTTTTTTCTAAGATTAGGGTTAGGATAAGCGCACATCAACAGGATGGTGCAGTGGGAAGGGCGCATCACCATACTAATGTGTGTGAATCCTAACTCTTTCCCTGTCCCTAACACTGCACCCTACCATTGGAAACATATTACCAGACAGAGACATGCATCAAAAAACATGCACAGCTTGAAAGTTATCCACTTACATAACCATTACTTTAACCCCAGTCTGCTAACACTCGCACTCATTCCCACCCCATATACCAACCCAGTTACCACTGTCTACAATCTGAACTGTCTACATTTGTTACTGTCAAGAGTTTGAACAATATATATATATATATATATATATATATATATGTATATATATATATATGTCTCTGTCATTTCACTGAATCTCAAATGGCCGAACCTATTTTATTGGAAATTCATCCACAATAAAGTGTAGCAGTATATAGAATGTATGTGATGGTGTAATTTCTTATGATAGGAGTTATTAGGGAATTCGGTTTGCTCAGTGTGTGTGGATCGAAGTGGTCAGCATTACATCACACTCTTAAATCTGTAGATGTCTGTCTTTGCTCTCCAGCACTGATTCACAGCATATGGGTTTTTTCTCCACTGCTGTGTAACCTTAGACTTTGAATATATAAGTAAGGGGGGTGTGGGAGCAGGAGACATTCCCCCCTGCAAAAGCAGATTTTTTGGGATATACTTCTTGTGGAAAAGGTTTGCTATGAAATGAGGTTTCACTGAAATTACTGAAATCAGTTTTCAATTAAATGGGTTGGGTCATTTGAGTTTCAGTGAAATGACGATTCAATGAAATGATATAGACCCATACATATCTATATCTATATCTATATCTGTATCTATATCTATATCTGTATCTATATCTGTATCTATATCTATCTGTCTGCCTGGATCTACTTCATATTATCATACAACCAGATAATCGAACTTCAGAACATTGAGACCATAAACACAAAAAAATCACATAAGCGAAAGTGTAAAACAACGAATCCCAAAACATCAAAAATGGGAAAAGAATCAAACCTACCATTTCTACCCACATTCACTTTTTCAGGGAAGTAATATAGCCCCACACCTCCTGCAAATTAAATCTACCAACTCTGAGATCGCACTACTTTAAAGGAAACGAGACACTCTATTGAACGTTAAATAACAACTCTCTTCAAATTCCAGCCCTGTGGCACATAGCACAGTACAGACACACCCTCCCACTTCACCAAGATATTCCTTGACATTATAACTAAAACCTTTTTTAATTACTAAGCACCAGCCACACATACATTAAGACCTACACCCCTATGCTAACCACTATGTTCCTACATACAGCACCACAATACTTTAAAGGTAAACCTACAGCCAAAACTAACTACATAACAAATCTAAAAAATCTTTTACTTTTTAAATATTAAACTTACACAAACTTCTCCAAATTCAAAGTTTGCCATACTTTCCTACAATCTCACTACAAAACCTTAAAGTAACAGCACACCACTAACTGACTTACCCTTTACATCTTGCATTACAGTTCGATATTCTGGTATATGATCATCTGATTTTTCACTAATGTGATTTTATGAGTGCAATACCCCGACCCCATGTAGAAAAAATGGGGAAAAGGGAGCTGATGATGATGATGTGATTTTATGAGCTTATGGTCTCATCATTGTGACATTTGATCATCAGGTAATACAATAATATGATGGAGATCTGTCTATATACATATATACATACACACACACACACGTACATAAAAAATCCCAATGTGACTATTCTGAGTAATGACCTACCAAGGTGTTAGATGTTGTGGGGTTGAAAAATTGTGTGTCAATTACATTAAATATGCTTATTTACCAAAAATGCAATTCTAGTAATACAAGTGCTAAATGCACTGCTAATTGCATTATTATTATATAGTTTTATATGTTACATTTTAGAAATATAATTACTGTACAACCATTCTGCAGGTGTTTAATTTTTTATCTTTGTACTTCAGCAGAGGCAGAGTATTACATTTTCTACTTTGAAATCTATGCTGTATAAAATTAATCAAACACTATAGCTATTTATTTTACTGTAATGTTTTAGAGAATGTCTAAGTGTAATTCTTCAAATAAATTGTGAAGGAAATGAATGTCTAAATAAGATGGCAGATATTTTATTCAGGTTAAACATTTTTTTAGCATTCCGTATTGAACTCTGGGGAGAGCTTAGCCCATACTGGCTGATTTCTTTCATTTTGTTCTTAATGTAAGGGTATTACCAAAGATCTCCTATCTTCAGGCGGGTCCCTTCATTCCATATGAGAAGATGTTAGTATCCGTCATTTCTGAATCAATATTTGTCATGGAGTAAATGCTGGAAGTGGTTGAGCCCAGCACAAAGATCAGGGTATATTTTTATACATGTAGCCCACTCCCTTGGACACACATATGCAGTGAGGGAGAGTAGTACTGGTACACATGGAGACACATGCATCAGTCTGACCTGTTTCTATGCCCCCCACTTACAACGTCAGAGCTTAAACGAGAGTGTCTTCTGTCAGAGTTGTCCCCTTCCCATCTTGTTGTATGCCCACCAGCTTCTAGCACTCATTCACTCAGGCTGCTTCTCTCACAGGTAAACATCCTGCATGCAGTGTGTTTGTTAATTCTAGCTCACTGGTGGCACTTCCAAATGATGTCTCTACATCAGTGACACAGTCATTCAGGCACACATATGTCTTTGTATTCCTGTCCCTTGAATGCTACTTGCTGTCTCCATTCTTTAGAAAAAATAGCAGTTTCATTACTATCTCAAATGATTCTACTGAGAGGCACTTGGATGATCGGAATGGCAAAACAAGAGCACAGAAGACTTTGTTGTAGCAAATAAGAGGTGTACTGCTTCTGTTACAGCTCACCTTTGCTTGTGTAAAGGTTATCACTTTCCAGCTGATATCATGAGTCTATCAAAGTATCAGTTATGAACCCCTATGCTATATTAAACAAGTAATAATGCCTGACAGGGTGTGTGTTATTGTGTAAATAACGTGTGCCCAGGGGTGTTCTGAGGCTCGACACCACACACATAGGGCCTCTACACCACTAGAAGGGCATTATTTGTACAAAAACAAACACCCTGGAGGGCATTATTGTGCTTAGAGAATGGGCTATCTGTTAAAATTATTTTTTGTTTGTTTTTAATGCTTTATTTTTTTTTATATTTTTGATGTTAAATAGTTCCTGTGCCTAAAGTTTCACACTTGCAAGACTAGATGCAGTTGTTGAAGGAAGTATTTTACATCCAAAATAGGTGTTACATAATTACTTAATATCTACACACAGATACAGACACACACACACACACACAGAACCATAAGCAGACACAATCAAGTATTAAAAACACTTCAGTACAAACTAGTTTTCTCCCTTATAAAGTAATCATCATGTAGGTTCATAGATTAGTACTAAGCTAACTGCCCTTGTGAGTCATTTTAAGCTTGGTCAATTATTCCTTGTGCGACTCAAACACTGCACCTTGTGCTTGTAAGGCAAGCACCTTAACCAATAGGCCACCCTCCACAGATTAGATTAGTTTTCTAGTACCATTCCACTGTTGCATAGTTGGCTTTATCATTGCTTTCTGCTTGTATTTTTGAAGCTTAACATGGAAATATCAGAAAGCTGCATTAATTGATTTAAAATGTATTTTGTAAAGATTTTCTGTTTTTGATCTTGTATGAATTTTGCACTTTTGGCTTGGTATCTATTGCAGGGGAACAAATCAGATTTAGGATTATGCACAGGAAACAGGTATGGAAAAAAAGGCATCCCCCAGAAATGCATTTACTTTATAATGAAGAAAACCAGTGTGCAGAAATTAATTCTCCCTCTTCATTTCTTACTGCAGAGTCAGTACCTCTCATGCCCACAATATGCGTACATAACTGAAGAAGACAACAATACTACAGTTCACCTCACTGAAATACACAAATACACAGAGGAATGACATGCAGGCTGTGTTACTAAATGTGTGTATGTGTGACTGTGTGATAAGTGCACTGAAATCTCAACAAATGCCCACAGCATAAATATTGCAAAATTAAAAAATTTGAACCTGCATGCAGATGGACTTCCTATTGCAGTCAACACTCTGAGTCTCCTGCTTCTAGAACTGTTACACTCTCTCTCTGTGTCTTATGCTTTCTTGCCCGCACACACACATACAGATAGAAACATATATACTCAACACACACACGCATACAGATAGAAACACACATACACATACACACACTTTTGTTGATTTGTTTTTTACTTTTTGTTTAAACTTCACGATTGCTTAACAACAGAGTCCTGTTTAGTGAATGTAAGCATGGTGGCCATTTTTTTAATCAACTTAATATGCCGCCATGAAGTGGTTGACTTGTTTCTCAGTGGGCATTACCTACACATTTACACCGTGCTGGAGGAGGTCCATTCTCCAATCAGAATGGTTGTCTATTCTCTAATATTTGATAATGCAATTAGTTAGGTTAGTGCCCATAACTCTGCATGTTTTTTTTTCACTTTCTCTTGTCCTCCACAATGTAATGTATAACTTGCCTATTCTTTACATCAGTATATGCATCAGTCTATAGAATTTTAACAATTTCAAACAATAAACTGTTTAGTTTCCATACTTAATTTGTAAGAAAAACTCCAAATGACAACAAAGACCCTGTGACCTTTTGAAGGGATTTAAAGTCATAGATGTTTTTCTGCTTAACCAAGGGTAAAGCACCCAGTGCCAAATCTCCTCATATAATAAATACATCTTTTTTTCCTGAATGAAAATAGCTGCCTTTAATACTTACATGAAGGAGCTATACAAACTACATAAATTGGTATGTCTGCTAAACAGGTAATGTTCTCACTTTACATTTTTTGCTTTTGTTAACCAGGTTTGTCCTTTTCAAGGACAATCTATGAGCACTGATTGGTTAAGTGACTCGCTAGAGTAACACAATGGACAAATGAAGGGGAAAGGAAACAAACCCTGTACCATGGCCACATATACCAGGATAGAATATTATCCTCTGCACTGTCAGACAAAATTTTAACGTATT
The DNA here is from genome assembly GCF_019279795.1 of Protopterus annectens. NCBI lineage: Eukaryota > Metazoa > Chordata > Ceratodontiformes > Protopteridae > Protopterus > Protopterus annectens. The sequence goes on from NC_056732.1 coordinate 1,772,131,226, forward strand.
CCCCAGCAATATCTTTAAATATCCTTGTGATCTGAGATCAATACCACTGTGCCACTACTTTTTATAGAAGAGCAATGCATAATTTTGTTCACTTATTGCACAGTACTGTCTTTTTAAATAGCTAAGGTAATATAGTACAGATACAAATGTTTATAAACATAAGTACTGCATCTTTAACTTGAACACTGACTAGGTTAAGCAATTCTAATGTCTTTGAACAGTCATGTGACCAGAAAAATAATCAAAACAGATAAGTTTTTTATTCCATCACATGCATTATTTCACATTATTGTTATTATAATAATTATTATTATTAATATATGAATTACAAAAAGTTGACAAAAGAAATGACATTTGTGTTATATCTTACTTGATTTTCCTTGTTGTCCAAATAAACAAATGACTCCAATACTGTACTATTCTAATACTTGTGTGAACAATTTTATTTTATTTCCCTATATTACTTCCCTAAAAGAAAAATAAGGGCAACTACCAGTAAATTTCATCTTCTGGTTGAAAACAAAGTTGCATACACCAACAAGGATATTTTCTTAAGACTGTATTAAAGAGTGATATGCCAATGTTCATCTTCCTTCTGTTACAAATTGTCACTTGTATCTGAATCGTTAGAAATGGTCACTTGTAGGTGAATCAGTAGCAGTGAAGACACGTTAAAAATAACATTTGAACCATAATAATTTTAATTGTGATTCTAAATAACACAAGCCTTACCTGCTTTAGTTAGATTAACCACAGCAAAATAAAAAAAGAAATCTGCTTCAGTGTGTTTAAATTATGATCTACATATATGAAATTCAGAATAAAAAAGTCCTTTTATAGACTTCTGCTAATATTGTAAAGACTTACCATGTCTTTATTAATAACTGGTTTGTTGTTTTTTACAGGTGCAGTCATGCAGTTCTTTCTGATTCTGATAAGTAGTCATCATGTCTAATTACATATACAACATAAATGAAACCTTGCTGTGGAAATGGTTGTTTTTAAAAGCGTTGTATGTATCACTACAACATCCATTTATCTGTGATTTTAATTATGGATCGCAGCAGTTATTATATGTAATACAGATTCCTGGTTATATTACAGTGTCAGGCATACTGAATCTTATTTCACCCCATTTCATTGTGTTATCCTCTCTCTCTCTCTCTCTCTCTGCATCTTTCAGTCACCTGTTATCTAGCCGAGACCATTATTCACATCACATAGGCACTTAACGCATCCATCTTTTTCAAAATGAAATATCAGCTAGAGCTATGTTTGAATTCAACAGTTCAAGAGCTATCTTTAAGGTTTTTGTGCAACAGTCATTATCATTGGACCAAAATAAAAGAAAACATTTCTCACAAACAAGATTTATTTGGTGTGCCCTGACATTCATGAAGAAACCCTAATTCCATATCACAATTATGTTCTGCTTGGAACAGATCCATCATAGGCAGTTCAGTTATCAGAGTAGGAGTTGTTTGTTGATCAGAGCACCATGAGATCCTCTTCAACCTTGTGCCACTTAGGTAGGTCATCCAACCCTGTACCAGCTGAAGAATTTAAGTAATGTTACTATTAATGTCCTTTTCACTGTACTGGACTACTTTTGCCTGGTGCAGTGTTCATCGCCCTGAATGAGTCATACTGGCCTTAATGCAGTCATCTCTGATGTTACTGATGATTCAACTCAACATTGTGGACGTCCAGTTTTAACATGGAATTTTTAACTTTGTTGTGAACAGGACCTCCATAGCCTCATAACAAAGCAGAAGGCTCAACTACTGATGAAGATAAGCTGGCCTTTTTAAGGACTGCCTTATGCTTATAAGTTCATATGTTTATATGTATGTACTAGGCTAGCTTCCCTTCTGGCCTGTTTTCAGCCTAGTCAGTTTTCCCTTTGGTGTGTGAACCAACCTATTCCATTTGGCGTTAGACTGGCCTTACCCATCCCATGATCACAAATTATAAATTATCCCTAATAAGAATAACTGAGATCATGCCACAGATAATTTGTGGGGACACATGCAAGGGATAAAGCATTTAGGAGCTGCCTTTGATCATTAGTGGTACAGTGGGAAGTCCTGGGGTAAATATTCTTTTACCAGTCCATAGATTCAAGCTGAGCTTGAATATAGACAGGGATGAGCTTTGTTTCACATGGATGGGAAGTTTGTTCCAGAGCAGTGATATCCTCGGTGTGATATGCCTATCCTCTAAACCATTCTGTTGATGTTGCAGAAGAGATTTAGATCCCTATATTGAGTATTTCTGGTGTCATGTGACTTTCTGATATTTAGTAGTTCCATCAGTATCGGGTTGGAGGATGCCTTTTATGCCAGACACAGGTCACCTCTTAGCAATTTGTAGGATACTGAGTATAGTAATAGACTTATGAGTTGGTCCAAGTAAGAAATATTGCTTAGGCCTTGTATCTTTTTAGTAAGGTATCTCTGTGAGAGTTCCAGTTGTTGACTGCGTCTGGAGTGATGCGTGCCAAAGGGGGCATTATACTAAATGACTGACCAAATGAGGGCTGAGTAAAGGGGCATAATGTCAATTCTAGCTCGAGCACAATTCCTTTGTTTATAAGCAGCAGTCTATAGAAAGGCTTTCTTATGACAGTGGACATGTGTTGGTCTAAATTTAGATCAGAGTCCAAATAAGTCCTCAAATCCTAAATGACTGCCTGGGTCAACTCTTTGGCGAGTATTGTTAATGTGGTAGTTCCACAGGTTACATGACTTCAAAAAGGATATGATAATGCATTTTTGGCATTTAGTTTCAGTCCATGATTTTTGGCATCCGTTATTTGTTTGGGACAAACCGTCCTACATGATGGCTAAGCCCTTTGGGAAGTCAGTGACTGGTTCTAGTTTGCAGTTATCTGCAAACTTGGTCAGACAGACCCTTTTGGAAATTGTTTTTTACTTCAGAGAAGTAAATACCAAACAAGAGATGTCCCAGCACTGAACGCTGAGGGACTCCACTGGTGCCTAGTCTGTTTACTGGTAGTAGCTTCCCCTATTTTGATCTCCTGCATCCTATCTGTGAGACATTTAGCAATCCAGCATGTAACACATGGGTTTATTCCCAGTTTGTTTAGATTTTATACTATGACTGAGTAGAGAACTGTATGAAAAGCTTTGGTCAGGGTGAGGTATGTATAGTGTACCATTTTACCTTCATCAATTGCTTTAAAGACCTTTTTTTAAAAAAAAATCCAATAGGTTGAGTATGCATGACCTGCCCTTGATGAATCCAAATTGAAAAGGGTGCAGTGTTTGGAGGTTCCCTATATACTTGTTTATTAGTTCGAAGATAAGCCTTTCCACAGATTTGTATATGAAGCTGGTCAGACTTATGGGTCTGCAATTTTCTGGATCTGTGGAAGATCTGTACTTATTAAGGGGAATGACTGTAGCTTTTTTCCATTCATGTGGTACAAAACCTGTATGCAGGCTGAGGTTGAACAGTATTAATAGGGGGTGGCTAAATCGTGCTTCATGCCTTTTAAGATTCATCCAGGAATATTGTCAATAACCACTGATGCAGTATATTTTAGCTTTTGATACTGCTTTTAGGACTTGTCCTTGTGTGATAGCTGGAGGTGAGCTGGTTTCAGGTATGTTGTGGAAGAGATGGAGGAGAGACGGGTAAAATTTGACCTGAATTTATCGGGCAGTAAAATGAAAATTATTCTATTATAGGTTCATAGGTAAGTACTAGGCTATCTGCCCAAGGGCATTTATAAGCCTAGCCAGATTGTGTTGGCTTTTGCCACCCCCTTGTATTAGTTCCCTGTGCCTCTGTCCAGCAGAGCCGTTAGTTCCCTGTGCCACCATCCAGCAGAGCCACTGCAGTGATCCCCGGGGTAAATTTTCTGTTTCCCATCCACCCGTCAAGGTATCTCTTGAAGTGTGTTAGTGAGGGGCTTTGCCTGATGTATATTGGAATCCTGTTCCAAAGCATGGGGAGTCTCTGGGACAGAAATTTATCCCTCCAGCTTGTCCTATTTATCGTTGTGGTGAGGTTTATATCTCTAGAGAGTGTGGCTCTCCGGGATTTGTTTTTTTTTAGGTGGAGCATGTCCATGAATTCTGGGTTGGACATGGCCTTGTATGTCAGGCAGAGATCACCTCTGAGTAAGTGGTATGCAACCGATTACAGCTGGAGTTTCTTGAGTCGGGTTGCATAGGGCATCTGTTTGAGGTCAGTAATCCTCTTGGTGAAGTACTTTTGTGGTCTTTCCAGCAGTTGCAGTTGTCTTGTAAGGTACATCCCAAATGGGGCATTGTATTCTATGATGGGTCTAATGAATGATGAGTAGTTGTTCTAGATGCGAACCCTTTTGTGATTGGGTGGGCCACATAGAAGGATTTTCTAACCACCTTGGCAATATGATTATCAAAGGAGAGATTACTATCTACTTGGGTCCCCAGATCCCTTATTGCATTTTCTGTATTTAAGGGACTGCCACCTATGTGGTAGTTCACGGGTACTTTATTTTTTCCAAAGGGGATGACAATGCACTTTTTGGCATTTAGCTTGAGGCCATGATTTTGACACCAGGTATCCGTCTCAGTGAGACCCATCTGGAGGGTGTCTGTATCAGCCAGAGAATCAATTATGGCCCCTAGTTTGCAGTCGTCTGTGAACTTGGTCAGCCATAGTCCTCCTATGCTTGCCTGTACCTCTGAAAAGTATATACCGAACAGGAGGAGTCCTAGGACTGAGCCTTGGGGGATGCCACTTGTAACCGGTTTAGAGTCGGACGTAGAGCCTGCAACTACCACCATGTGGGTTCGATCCATGAGCCAGTTGGCAACCCATCTCGTGACATAAGGGTTTATGTTCAAGCTAGTGAGCTTGTCTATAATACTAGAATGGGAAATGGTGTCAAAAGCCTTTGTGAGGTCTAGGTAGGCTGTGTGGACTTCCTTTCCCTCGTCTAATGCCTTGGTAACCATCTCAAAGAAGTCCACCAGGTTTAGGAGGCATGATCTGCCCTTAACAAAGCCAAACTGGGTAGGGTCCAAGGTTTGGAGGTTCCTAATGTCTCTGTTAATGAGTTCCATGATGATGCGTTCCATAGCCTTGCAGACCAGGCTAGTCAGGCTTATAGGGTGATAGTTCCCTGGGTCCGTTGTGGCTCCACCTTTGTGGAGCAGGATAACTGTTGCTGTGCACCACTCTGTGGGTACGTAGCCTGTAGAGAGGCTGAGTTTGAACAGTGTGCTTAGGTGAGGGGTTAGTTCATTTTGGAGCTCTTGTAAGACACAGCCTGGGACACCATCCGGTCCCATTGAAGCTGTGTTTTTGGCTTTGGATAGGGCTGTTTTAACCTGTGTGTCAGTAATTGATGGGGCCCTACATTCTTCTGATATGGTTATGGGCTCTTTAGGGGTTGAGAGGGGAGTGAGGTTTGCACTAAACCTGTCTGCCAGAATGTTGGCAATATCAGTCGGTTCAGTGCATTTTGTGCCATTCTGCACTAACTCAGCAGATCTGAGAGTTTCCACTTAGGTTCTTGACATAGCTAAAGAATGCTTTGTGGTTATCTTTGGAGTCATTGGCAATTTTTCTTTCAAAACTAGCCTTAGATGATTTAATGAGGGATCGTAGTTCCTTGCTGATACTGATCAGGGATGTCTTTCCTTCTTGGGATTTTACTCTTTTCTGTACTAGTTTCCTCCTTCTGTTGTATAGCTTGTTTATGGCAGGGGTCCACCAGACTGGTTTCCTTTTCTTGGAGGAGTGAGTCTTGGTTTTACTTGGGATAACACGATCCATGCATTCCTGCAGATGCTCATAGAGTGCCTTTGTAAAGGTTTCAGCAGCTTGGACAGCATTGTCCTTTAGCATGGGGGCTGTGAACCTTTCCACCTCAGTTTTAAGTAACGTGAAGTTTGCTTTTGAAAAGTTTTTCATGGTGGTTTCCTTGACTGGGTGTGGGGGCAGAATGTGGATATCCAGAGTGATTAGTCTATGGTCTGATCTAACAAGCGAGGGGTTGACCTCCGGTGTGGAACACCGATTGCCCATGCTGGTGATGACCAGGTCCAATATGTTGTTCTCTCTGGTGAGGGCGTTGACCAGTTGATCCATGGCGTTCAAGTTTATAAATTCTAGGAAGCGTTGGGCAAGGGAGTTAGTACTTGATTAGTTCTCCCAGTTTATGTTTAGGTAATTGATTGGTAGGACCTTCATATTTCCCAGTGTCTCCAGAAATGCAGAATGGGGGTCCTGGGCCATGGTGGGTGATCTGTAGCAAGTTACAATTTGGATTGCAGTTTTGCCCGTTGTTAGTTGCACATGGATGATCTCTGAGACATTGTGCTGCGCCACTAACCTGGAGGTGTGGGTATCCTTGATGAATATGGATACACCCCCGCCTTTTGTGTTTTGGTCCTGGTTCTGTGGCCGAAAGGTATGGTATGAGTTATAGCCTAGTAGTGCTGGGGTGCTCTCAGGAGCCTTAAACCAGGTTTCTATTACTGCACAGATATCGATGTTCTCCATACTGAGGAGTGCCTCAACAACAAAAAGGTAGTGTCAGTGAAATTAAGAAAAGAGAAGGAAAAAAAATAGAATAGGGACATAAAAGAACAGAAGTCCCCTGGTACCAAGGGATCTATGTTGGAATTAAAATGAGAGAGACAATTGAGAAAAAACTAGAGGAAGCTGGAGAAAAAAGATGAGGGGTATTCTCTGTAGGGAATTCTCTGATTGGGATAATAAATTCAACAAGGATGATGATGCTAACAATAAACCATCATTTATTCTGTGGCATACAAATAGACGCTGGGGGAAAATGCTACAAGAAATGTGAAAAGACATATAGGAATGGATCATTAAAGGCACAGGAAAATAGTGAGCTAGGAAAACTGGGAATCAGTTTTGATCTAGGGGCTTCTACATATTCCTATGTATGTGCAGAACTCTACCGTTGTTCACTGAATAAAAACATAAAAGAAGAAGGTTAAGCAAAAGGAAGGACGGGAGAGTGTGACACAGATAAGCTTACTAAAAGAAGCACTAAAAGAAATAATAAACATAAAATAAGGTGAGGGGAACTCCAGCAAATTATGAGTTGCTGAAGGGTGGGGAAAAATATAAGCAAGAAAATTTAACAAAAATCTTAAGAAGACTTGAGATATTTCAGGAGGAAGATGTAGTATGCATAGAGGATGATGGTAGGGAGAGATTTTAAACAATGGATGAGTTAATACTGAAATATAGAACATCAGAAGCCTATCGATGGAAATAGCTGCTGTGCAGTGAGACCCAGAAAAAGTATTCAGAATGGGTAATGGGTGAAAGGAGCAGGCAGGAAGAGAAGAAGAAAGGAGAGCGCATGGTACCACAGAGGAAAAGGAAGAGACAAGGGAGGCAATAAACAAGAGAGATCTATGAAGAGCTAAGGGAAAGAAAGAACACGGTCAAAGAAGAAGGAATGAGGAAATAACTTGGGAAAGGGAAGTAGGATGGGTAGGAGTTCCAGAGTACTGGAAAAAGACAATATATACAGTGAAGTACATGCAGAAAGTACACTGAGCAGGGGATCAAATATCAAGAATACTACATAAATGATACCTAACCTCCATGAAATTGGTAACTGAAAGCAGAAAGGAGGACAGCAGATGCTGAATGTTTCAAAAGGAAGAGAGAAAAATGATGCATATGTTCTGGGACTATAGGTGGGCAAAAAGAAGTCTGAAAGCAGACAGAGAAGATTTAAAGACATATTTCAAAAGGAAGCAGGGTTTTCTTTGGAAATCTGTATATAGGGCCTAAGGCTTATTGGTAAATAGTAGGCTGGCTGTCCTTGTGAGCCATTTTCAACCTATACAATTTCCCTTTCAAAACTGAGAATCAAACCCTGTACACTCTACCCTTTATTTGTGAAGTAAACACCATAACCATTATAATTCCCCCCAACCATTATACCACCCTGCACTCCATCTCAGAAGAAACATGAATGAACATAATGAAACTGGTGAATACAGAAGGTAAAACCATTTTTGCTCAAAATTGGAAGGGGAGAAAAGCAGTACAGGAGGAAAAAATTACATAAGATGTTCCTGGACATGGGGAAAAGATAGCAAAAAATGACTAAAATTAAGATAGGAGTGCAGGAGAAAAAAGAAAAAAGCAATAAGAAGAAGTATTAGGAAACTACCAGAGTGAAAAAAAATCAAACCAGGAGGATAAAGTGAACACAGGGAAATCCACTGAGTGGAAGAGGGATATAGTAGAAATGATAAGCATTTCAACTGTTGTGACCCACTAGAGCAAGTCTCAAAAACTGAAACTGAATTACAAAAAAAAATGGACTTACACATACTAAGTGTAAGATGGCCATAGCTCAGAATATTCTGTTATCTATGGGTCTACCACACTTGAACGAAAGACCAAAACAATGAAATACAAAACAGTGAGCCCACAACAATGAACGTTCAGTAGAACAAAACCCCACATAACCGACAAACAGAAGAACGTAACTCAGAACAACGACAAGCAGAACTTGCCATCAGCAATCCCAAAACCTGTGATTGCAAACATAGTAATGCTAAAGCAAAATGTACTAAATAAACGCAAGGTAGATAGATTTCACAATAGATGTAAGTACAAATGTACAGGAAACTGAATAATTGAGCAGTATTACATCTTCAGTAGGTGTGCAATAACAGCGGTATAATCTGCCCTATTACATATTACTTGTTGAAACCGATGGTGCAGTTCCCCAAGCTTTCTCTTTTTAGGAGATGGCACATATCCTGTTGCTACTTTAATACAGAACTCATCCACACGGTTTTGTTTACGAACCAGACATGAGAGTAGTACTGATAAAGTAGTACCCATCTCCCCAATAAGACACTTTAACCACCTATGCCATGCCTCTACGGTGTTTTGCGTTAATGGCAAGCACAAATCATTTAACTCACTCATGTTCCAAAAACAGATAGGAAAGAGTGGTGGGAATCTCATATGTGATACAGTTCTAGTGTGAAATGTCCATTGTTTGCCATGTATATACCAATCAGAGAAGTATTTTAATACTTCACGTCCTTCTTCTGGAAAACCCTGTCGCAATAACTCAAATGTAGGCTCACCGTCAGTTTACTTCAGAAACGCTAAAGCAACTAAACTTTTCATTGATAGTTGAAAGGACTGCAATGAGTTATATGTGGCAGCTAAACCTAGACTCTGTATTTTCCACCACACATTCCGTGCAAAATGGAAGAGGCAGCCTTTAGAGGTTGCAGACGGAATGTTCAATCTGACACTTTTGAGAGCTGCAATTTCAAAGTCACACAAGACAACCCTGATAGCACTTTCTAGCTCATGCTCTGATAGTAGTTATAACACACAATGCCAGAAAAAATTGTAACATTTCAGAGACTTCTTAGAAAAGAACGCGTACAGCAGAGGACTTGCCTTGTTATGACTACCAAACTTTACAAATGCGTGAAAGCTATATAGCTGTCTAATCGTAACACCTTTCTTAAAAAAGGTTCCGTCCATCAGCCAAATAGTCACTCAGCTCAAATCGTACAGGTTATTGACAGTAGTGAAGACAACCACAGAAGTATCTGTACTAATATCAGTCATAGATTTACTCAAAAATATACCATCCTTTAGTGGATACTTGCTGAAATCAACAGATGTTATTTGTAGATCTTCACCTTTTTGCCTTGCTGTAGGAGGGCTTTCTACCGGGAATAATGCAAACAGTTTCCAATGAAGTGGACTCAACAGCGTCTTCCACTATTAAGCAAGGGGTGTTACGACTATCCCCGGGATTCATGAACCTTGCGCCAGGCGCACGCATAGCGTAGGCATTATAACGCCAAATATGGCCACCGAGCGATTCAGGTACAATTCAATTCCACGTGCACTACCGGCGTACGCCAAATCTGCGTAGCCCCCGGCATAGGTATGCTAAACACCCTATGTGCGGTGTGTCACCATGCAAATGAAGGCATATAGCGATTCACGAAGTGGTGCAGGCGTAGCATAAGCCCACGGCAATGTAAACCAAAAAAAAATGGTTTACATTTCCACAAACATAACATCCAAGTAATGGAAGAGTGTCAGACCCAGGTATCACACTGTTAACATGTGCCAATGGCAAAATACACAGACAATGGCAAAAGAAAACATGCACAACACGTAAATAACAACTTAAATGGCATGTCCACAGTAACTCACATCAGAACCGCAGGACATGTGTGCGGAAGGTGCAACATAATGAAATAATATAACAATGTTATAAAACAGCATCGTAATAGACATCAGGTTCACAGCATAATACACCATGGTATGCATGGAATGCCACAACCACGGTGCAAGGGTTGCCAAGGACTCGCGGCAGTCTTCGGCGTGGTAACTATGAATTAGTAGTCAATGCCATGCAAATGAGGCAGATAATACTGAATCGCAAATTACCGCGGAAGGTTGTACCAAACGGCGCAGTGGTAATACACCGAGGAGTGGCTCAGAGGGAATACATGACATCTGCAGAGGGGTGTGCCACCGTAGCAGTAAGCACATTGGAGCACAGCAAACCTGGGCTGTACATCGCAAATCAAAGCTGCAGTACCGGGGTGTGGGGTAATAGTTTAGCTGAGAGCACACAATGCGCGCAAAAGTGCATGTGTACGAGGATGACAACGTTCCCAGAACCTAGTCATGTGACGCACGCCCCGCAAACAATATCAGAAACAGGAAGGTGATGTGAAGAATATAAGGAAATGCGGAAGAAGTGTAATTGGCGTACTAATGAGCAATCAACCCACGAAGGCCAATCGGCGGCAGCTGACAACTCTGCATGCAGAAACCTGCAAAACGGGATAGGGGACGCATATGAATGCAAAGAAAGTAGGGGAGGTAGCAGATTGCAAAGATAGAAGACCTGACACAGCAGAGCAAAGCAGACAGGCAGCACAACGGCAGTAGCACACAAAACGCATGATATGCCATGTCCATGAAAGTACAAATGACAGTGCTCTGCAGGATGCATGCCAGAAAATGGTAGGTGCAACGTGCAGAAATAGTAAGGGAAGGTCGAAAGGTAATCCATGGCAGGCAGGAGTAATGCAACACCAAAGGCAACACCGTTGTAGTTCCATCGGTAAAACACGGAAGATAACCCTTAGATACGGCCATACAAACACACCCTATGACATCATCGGTGTGCACAGCACAATAGTATAAAGTGTGAATGCACACAACACACAGCTGTGTATTCCCAAACGCCGCACCGTAGGTGTAAACACACGGGGAACTTTTAAAATGTACATGTTGGGTGCTGCCGTAGCTGTGATCCATCAGCATGTGTTAGAGACTGACGGTGTTGTGGAGGAAGATGCCGACAACCACTGCAGGCCTTGGAGGAGAAGGAAAGTGTTCAGACCAAGGGTAACCTACCAGGGGCTACATGACCTGGAGATAGTAGAGCATTACAGGGTGGACAGGGACATGTTACAGCAAATAGTGGAGCTGTGCCGACCACGCCTGAGAACAAGAAACAACAGAGGTGAACCCATCCCAGTGGACACAAAGGTATGTGTAAGCTTGCGAATACTGGCCACAGGTACCTTTCAAAGGCCAACTGGAGATATAATGGGCATCTCACAGGCATCAGCATCCAGGGTACTACACCAGTTCCTGGATGCCATGTTACCACATGCCAATGAGCATATATACTTCCCCAGATCTCAGGAGGATTTGGCTAGCAATATGCGCCACTTCCACCGTGTGGCACAATACCCGGAGGTACTGGGTGCGATAGACTGTATGCACATACAAATCAAGTCACCACCTGGCGAGCAGGGTAGATGCTACATAAACCACAAGGGATTCCACTCCATCAATTGCCAGGTCATGTGCAATACCCAGAGCATTATCATGGATGTGTGTGCTGGCAGCCCTGGAAGTTACCACGACTCCCATATCTGGCATGCCTCACAGCTGTATCAGGTATTTGTCAGGGGGGACATCCCACAAGGCCATCTCGTGGGGGATGCTGGCTATGCACTGGAGCCGTGGATGATGACTCCCATCAGAAATGCACACACACACATGCAAAAACGCCATAATGAGGCACACGCACAAACCAGAATAATCATAGAGCGTGTGTTCGGGATGCTGAAATCACGGTTCCGGTGCTTGGATACATCTGGTGGAGCCTTGCAGTACTCTCCAGGCACATGTGCCCACATATTCATAGTATGTGCCATGCTACATAATATGATCCTGCGGAAGCAGCTGCTGCAGGGACATAATGGTGAAGGGCCACAAAGCCCACCACAATTGCCAAGGCCAGTCCAGGCACAGAGGGTTCCAGACCAGGAACACACTGTGCCAGCCCCAGTAGGCGGACGGAGGCGTACCTAATATGCCTACGCCTTGGCAAAGAGGGAACGTATAGCACATACTCTGACAGCGTAGGCCCCATGGACTGACACCTCCCCACCTGCACACACAGTGAAATGGATGGCACACAAACATGACCACCTGTAAAGTGTAATGTATGGGTGGCCTTATGTGTGACTCCAACATAGGCAGCCCCCAAACACTGTAAACCCAACAGCCAGTGGAACATGTAACGCCAACACCTGAACAGTACGTGAGTCCTACAGCATATGGCGTTGCTGTGTGCCTGCCATGTTCACCGCAAGATGTATAAATATAGATATATATATATATATATATATGTATATATATATATATATATATATATATATATTATATATATATAGATAAATATGTACACATATACATATATATAATACAGATAAGACAGGGAATTAGAGGGATATAAGGTGACTGAGATGTATCCCGCGATATCTGTACATAGTATACATAGTGCAACGACAATCTGAACATCCGGGAGGTTCAAAATAAGAGGATACCGCCAACCATGGAACGTGTAACATACCGATATGCATAACCGCGAGGCTGAAAGACCGACAGAACACAGTACTGTAACAGTACATGCGTGTGTAATAGTATGATGATATGAAGGGAGAGGTAGACACCGCCGCCGGTGTTGTGGTCCACGTAGGTACTGTGTGCAACCGTCCCCGTGAGTGCTGTAGTATGTGTACGTGTGCGCTGAGGGTGCCGTGTGTGTCGCTGTGTATTTGTAATGTGCGTGTGTCTGCAACATGTGTATGTTGGTGCCAAGTTAGAGGCAGAGCAGAATATTAGGTGTAGGCATACGGTAAACTAGCCTCAGGCATACGTTCACTACTAGTCCCAGAGTAGTAGTGACAGCCCCACCCTGGCTAGGTGTGTCATGACATAGAACGATACAAAGTGACTATGTCCCAGATGGTAGCACAGGAATATTCCCCATAAGAAATGGAAAGGACGTATGTAATAGTCATGCCTGTATGTACGACACTGATATGTTACATGCAATATGATACGTTGGCAAAGTCACACAGCAATAGGTATGTATCGCGGAAATATGTATGGGCTACCCCAGTACTGACCGTGGCCACGTGTTGGCCCGTAAACACCGCTGTGTGTTCTACAAGTGTCAAACAATCAATTCCCATCTGAATATGTGGCCACCACTGGCAAACAGGCTATCCCAACAACAGGACCACAATGACTGCAAATATTTGGGACAGAATGACAAGGGATAGTTGTCACGTACACATAACCGCTGATATACCACAGATGTTATGGAGGTATACATGCATCAAGCTCACCTGCAGGCGATACCAACACCACATGACAAAAGCCCAACCTACAATCCCATAACAAAAGACTATTAACTGTTAACTCTCCAAGTAGGGATGGAGCACACAGACAACTATACTGGTTATGTAGAGATGCAAGGCCCACAAACCGTATCCGTGATGTACAACCACCGATATCCCCCACTGTAGATAATAAAGGAATACAAACTGTAATAGCAGCACAAACATACAGTCAGTCAATGACATCTGCATAACCACAACATATGGCGTGGGAGACACAATTAAAGGCAGATGCATAATTGCATGTGTTGTATAAATACAAACAATAGCCATGTTACAGTTTTGAATGCAATACTCTGTTATCATTCGTCAGCAGGCAGGTACACCCACATGTTGAACCAAAAACTACACCTGTCACACACAATCCACGGGTGACTTGAATGCAGAATATACTTGTCCCTATGCATAGCAGATACAGTTACACATAACATAAGACAATACAGACCATCTCCACGAAGGTAGGGCAAATATCCAACGCCCAGGCGGAGAATCCAATTATACCCCAGTATCGACGCGTAATTACCGAATGGAGTAGATGCACAGGCGATATGCACGTAATTACTCACGTACACATAGCCGCCGATATACCACAGAAGTTACGGGGGTATACATGCAGCAAGGCCACCTGCAGACGATATCGGAACCAATTAACAACAGCCCACCCTACACTCCCATAACAAAAGACTATTAACTGTTACCTCTCCAAGTAGGGATGGAGCACACAGACAACTATACTGTCTATGTAGAGATGCAAGGCCCACAACCCGTATCCGTCATGTACAACCACCGATATCCCCCACCGTAGATATTAAAGGAATACAAACTGTAATAGCAGCACAAACATACAGTCAGTCAATGACATCTGCATAACCACAACATATCGCGTGGGAGACACAATTAAAGGTGGATGCATACCTGCAGGCATTGTATAAAGGAATACAACAGCCATGTTACAGTTTTGAATGCAATACTCCATTATCATTCGTCGACAGGACAGGTACACTCACATGTCGAACCAAATACCACACCTGTCACACACGATCCACGGGTGACATGACTTCAAAATATACTCATCGCTATGCATAGCAGTCACAGTTACACATAACACAATACAGACCATCTCCACGAAGGTAGGGCAAATAGCCAACGCCCAGGTGGAGAATCCAATTATACCCCAGTATCGACGCGTAATTTCCGAATGGAGTAGATGCACAGGTGATATGCACGTAATTACTCACTGAGGAACAGCAATTGGTGGGATGAATCCACATGTTGCAGGTATCGATGTATATAAGGATGACTCTCAGGATATTCAAACCGTATGCTCATACTGAAACAGCATTGTACTACCGAAAACAAAAGGAAATGGAAAAACGATACACGGAACGAAACACCAACAAGGTACGTAGAACACACGATATGTAAGGTTGTGTAATGCATGAACTGTATTAATAAGCTGTACTGTATGTGAATGGTGGTTGTAATTAATTACACTTGTCCGTAATGCAGAAAGTGGTGAAAGGTAGTTATGTAGTGATATCTTGCTGAGCATACCAACGCTTGTAGACACCGTGTGTACAGCAGTGGGACATCATGTACACAGCGGAGACACCACAAAGGATGCCACAGGAGGGCATTAAAGAGAACAGTGCCATACCACACGCTGTTGCTGGCAGTGGATGTCCAACAAGGAAGTGCCATAGCAGGGGATAGTACATGTATGTATACTGTCACAGCACGCATGTGTATGAGCATATACCGTTGATGTCATATGTAAGGTGTGGCCGACGTGCTAGTATGCCCTGCATTAGGAGATACTATGTGAAATATGTGTAATGTAAAGTTGTCTAGGTAGATATGACAGATATCATACACAGTATCACAGGCATATCATGCATAACACAGGTATCGCCTATTGGTATGTACAATAACAGGATACATATGGCCTGTAGGTATGGGACAGAGTAGTAGCATGATAGCTAGTCTAAATGGAAGGGACACCAAGTAACCATGCCCAAAGGACTTGTAGTAGCTGCACAGGTGCACAGTGGGCAACAATGCAGTCTGGCAGGTCCATGTGTAAGCACATTTACAGTGTACACAGTAGTGTCACCTCTCCATGGTAGTGTCCTGTGAACAGCAGAGGCAGGTGTCAACTGCACCTCTACACAGTACCGCTGCTGTGGTGGTACCAGGACTACGTGTCACTCAAACAGCAAGGGAGGTATCACATGAACAGTGCTACTGTGTGTCCCTGCGGGATGTACACAGGACCTATGTTCCACAGCATGGTGTGTGTTGTGTTCATGGAAGTAACACAGAAGCCCAGCCCATGCAGTGTGGCGTGTGTGCACATATCCAGGAGCATTTCGTTCACACTGCCCACCGCAGATGTCATGTATAAGGAGTATATGCATCACTAATGTGGAGGACATGGGCCGTGTCAGAGCAGAAGACACCCCTGAGTATGTGGTATGCAGATGTGTTTAGATGTGTTGTCCGTATGTCAGCCGCATATGTAAACTGTCTGAGCCCAGTAAACATTGTGGCATGTCAATGTTGTGCCATGTAAAGCTGTAGCTGTTGTTGAAGGTACACCATAAATGTGGTATTGTACCCTTGACTGTGTGTAGATGTGTGTAGTTCACAGGTACAATGGCTACCTATGTACCAGCATCACACACAGTACAGATAGGTGTGGCCTTGCAGAAGGATATCCATGCCACAGTGGAATACGGTAACCACAGGACTGTGTGTGGCATATGTGTGTACTGCAACCATGTACAATGTGATATGTATGCGGGACCACTATCCATGTGATAGTCAGTGGGTGAATGTTGTTATGCAAAGGTGATGTGCATGCACCATGTGTCATGCATCCTGATGCCATGATACTCATATGAAGTATCCGCCACACTGACACCCATATGGTTGGTATCGGTATGAGCTGGTGGAGCAATAATGACGCTGGTATGTAGGTGTGGGAAATCTAGGCATGGACAGTACTCTGTGACAGCATGTTCTGTATGTAAGCATATAGTGAACATGAGTGGCCCTATGACTGAGGACTGTGTAATGCAATATGTACCTGACATGTAGTAGGTACTATGGTATGCTGGCACCACTGTGTGTACTGTCCATGAGCCACATAGCATAACATCCTGAGACACAGGGTATGATGTGCAGGTGGATGTGTATGTTGTCAATACCAGAATGTGGAATGGTGCTGAAAGGCAATGTGAGGACAACGTATGATGTGTCGGCCTCCGTACCATCCTCAACTGCCCATGCAACTGTATGACAGGTGGCCAGCATGTGTATGTGCCCTGCTGTGGCATACACAAGCCCAACATGGGTGCTAGGAAAGGACTGGAGGCCATCAATGTGTGGGAATCACGTTCCTGAGGATGTGCCCCATTGCCATGCAGAATGGTCCAGTCATGGGTGTATGACTATAGTCCCACTCGTGCAATGCAGTGCCACCCGTGTGTAGTGCGATAAATGCCACTGTGCGGCAGTCAGGGTCCACAATGTCCGACAAAAGGCTAGCAGTGAATATAGTGGCCTGGTGCGGAGACATATACCGAACAGGTTGGTGGGACATTACAGCCAGGGACATTGGAAGGTGACATTGGGCCAGTGTCCCAGGACATATTGTGTGCATGTCAGTACTGTGTATGTGACCACAGGGACACTACGATGTCCATGTACGGATTGCGACCCTGTAGTGAGTGAGAGGGTGTATTGTCGGTAAGTACGCCATCGCCTGGCACGTTGCCAACATTAGCTCGGTCTGCAATGCTTGGGTGACTATTGTATGTGACATCAGATGTGGATGTTGCCAAAGAATACTGACATACCACCACAATGCCTGAGGCCCCACACCGCAATGTGCGGCAGTCATGTTTAGGTAGCTAGCCTTGGGTATGTGATGATGGACCTCGAGGACCCACCATGGCTGACAAGTGATGCACCCCACACATGTGAATGTACACCACTGTGCAACAGCCTGTACATGTGGTTGTACATCATATGTGCATGGAACATGACCACCACAGTGGCATCTGTGAACTGGTCAGTACCGCCATGTCTCTGTGTGGAATAGCATGATTCCTGCAATTGTGTACATGCTACTGAAGCGCACTGTGGTATGTGTCAGCATATGTATGTGCAGTGTCCATCTGCTTGGGTGTCATGATGTTAACAACTGCTGTCAGCAGACGTCTGTAGTAGTTGTTGTAGTACACATGTTCCGTGTATGCTGTGATGGGTGTGTTTCCAGGGTGTGGCTAGCAAGGCCATGTAGCATATGTGTTGAATCCACCAAAGAGGGGATAACCCCAGGTGTGTCACACCAGTCACATGGAGGTAGTGTTCATGCTAAGGGTAGTGTAGGTATGGTATGTGTTGTGTATTGTTTCATCCAGCTGAGCTGAGTGCATGACTCAAGCATGTGTAGGTACATGGGTGTGTATCCCAGGGAAGTGTGGGTTACTGTCAGCACACAGCAGTGGTAGCTGTCTGAGGCCCAATGTACACTATAACAACACAGACGGTATGTAACCTGTGGTGTACACTGTCGACTCTGTCACATGTTACAATGTGTATAGCGGTCACAAACACAGTTATCTGCACATGGAACACCTATGATGCATTGTGTTAAGCAACTATCCAGGATGTGTGCAAAACACTGTGTGATGTGTGAACCCCACATCTGTGGGTGTTCCGGTCCAGGTATGTGCCTGGAAGGTATGGTCCGTGTACAATCCGTAATAGCAGGTGTGCTGCGCAGGGCATGGAGGCAGGTCCCAGTCACCGCAGAGATATGTGAGTGGTGCAATAGTGTGTGTGCCTCGCTTGTGTGCATCACAGTGGAAGATGCAAGCATTGTTCCACATGACCCCATGCCGTGCCTGCCAGTTACAGCCCTGCCGGTGACAGTTATGTGAAACTGCCAGAGAGGCAGTATAGCATGTGAAGATGTACATGTGTGCTCTACACCCCAGGCCGATGGCTGCAGGTCATGAGTGCCACAGCATTGTGTTTGACCTGGACTGTCAGAGCGGTCAGATACCACATGCCCGTACAATAACAGTAGGAGCATAGGCAACAGTTGCAGTGACACAGTAGGTCAATGTACAGTGTTCCTGTGTCCAGACCACTGCCGACTCTACACCATGGCTAGACACACACCCAGAGGGCTATAACACCGGTGAGCCATTGCATGTCCCAGTACACGTAGTCTGTGTATTGCCATCACAGGGCAGTCACACTAACATGATGTATGAGAGATATATTGTACCAGGTGATGTGTCATGTGTGCGTATGTTGAGTTGCAGAGGTGTTCACCTGTCCGCAACATCTCAGTGCATGATGCCTTGTGTAACATGATGTGTGGAACTGCATTGCGATTCACAACTGAGTCATCCGGGACTGGTGTGTTGTGAATGGTGTAACCCATGAGTCTGCGGGATATACACTGGTGATGTTGGCAGCCATGCTGGGGGCCACCAGTGGTGCCTACAGTGGTCATACAGACATATTGCATACATTGTTCTTGCAGGAATGTCCATTGTTGTAGATGATGTGGTACTACGTGATGGTAGGTGTGTGTTGTGAATGTTACCCATCCAGACGTGACCATCAGGTGCAGTCATGGTTGTCGACAGCATCACCCCCATCCACAGCTGTCAGCACCCTGTCCCCAGAATGGGTAACAGTAGCCCTCGTACTGTGTGACTAATGTGCAGATCGTAGAACACCTACTACTGGCTGACTAACAGTGTCATCTAGGAAGGGTATATGATGGCTGGAATATGCTGCTCCAATTTATAAATATGATATCCCAATGAATTACAATGATTCCCATCTAGTAAGCCATGGCTGGCATGTAAACCGTGTACAACAATGACTGTGTGACAGACCCTTCCAATGTGGAGCCGTGATGAACATGCACCCGTTAGAACATCAAATGAGGTACGTTGCACGTAATGATGTACAACTGACAGCTATGGGCACAGCATGGATGCAGAAGCACATCTCCCACAGGCAGTACCACTGTACATTGGTAGGGGGGCATTGCACGAGTACATGTGACAGTTGCTGTATTGCCACATGTACGACATATCCGTCATATAGGGGTAGCACTGGTACGTGACGGTTGGACATGCCTGTACATACGACCATGTCCCACAGGATATGTGTTAAGTGTGTACAACACCTGTCGTACCTTCAGCAAGCTGTGATGTGTATGACTGCCAGTGTACCTGTGTGACATGTTGTGCAATGGGTGCAAAGGTACGCAGTAGCGCATTACATGCTCACATGTCCTGCACAGGTGCATAGCTTGAACATACAATACAAATAGGGTGTTGGATAATAGCAAACCAGAAGAGGTGATGAGTATGGGTGGCAATGCACTATCACCTTTCTGGGTAAGGTGTGCATGTCCATGACACATTAGCACCTGAGATGTTAGCAGTACAGCTGTACAGGGCGGCATGTATATTTGATTACAAATACCCTTGCGTGTTCTACCAGTGGCCTGTTGACAGACAGACACCAACACAATGTGCAGCATTGACATGTGCACAGCACATCACCGCTGGCTACAGTAGAACAGGGTTAATGTTTTGACATGTGCACAGAACATCAGCGCCAGCTACAGTCGAACATGGTATGTGTTGAAACCCACCGTCAGTGTAGCCCACGCCACAGAGAGAAATGTTATGCATCGGTGTATGTATGGCTGGGAATGGACCTGGCCTAGCAGTATAGCTGTGTCAGTGTTGTGAACAACATACTGAATGGGCTGTGTGTGTGAGGTGTGTGTCATAAGTGTATGGTCTGATGGATGATACCAGCATTGCCACCGCTATGTGAACATCCCCGTCCCCATAAATGAATACCTAGGCTATGCTCAACACCATGGTCACTGTGGAAGGGATGGTGCTGTGCGGTGCACCCGCCGACATGGAGGTGACGGCAGGCACTGGATGTAGACATATGAGGTACCCATGTCAGGTCGGGGTACCATCCATGTGCACGGGATATCACCGTGCGGGCATATACAGCACTGTGTTGAACAATATTACAGCACATAGCACCTGTCAGGGGTAATGTTTATGCATGGATGTGCGATACCAGCATGCACCATACACACCCCCACCATGCAGCATGCTGCCTACCTTGCAGAAGGACATTGTCCACACCATGATGATGGACATGCGACATGTCCATATACCCATATAAATGACATATGGAATGGACAGCCACCGTCCCAATACTGGTATTCCATAGGCTGGACACATCCATGTGCCATATATGTGATATACCCTGCCATACCATGCAACCCTGTCCATCAAGGCTGCACGTGCCATCACAGTCATACATGGTGCGATGGCCACATGGCACATGCACTATCAACTGACTGGATCAGTAATGTGGCACTGATGCACCTTGTGGTGTCACAATTGCTGTGTGACAGCGTGTAAAACGTGCGCGCACATGCTATGTTTGACCATCCCTGCATATGTCATATGATTAGACATTGTCCCATGTGTATCACATGTGCAATGCAGGCGAGCCGTGGCAGGATGTTCAACACCCATACAGTGCTGAGTAGATGTATATGGCAAAACACATGCATGTACAGGTGTCCATGTGTATGTGTGCAGTGCCACTGCAGACATCCATAACGGCTGCGTCTGTGATGCTATGTGACATATACACAGCATCCAGGTGAACAGTAGTACTGTGGACACATCGGGCCAAGTGCAGATTGGTAAGAACACAGGTGCAGGCAGGTACACATGTCCACAGCAAGTTACCATCTACATGGAGTATGTACAGTGTGATGAGTTGACACAGAGATATGATATGATATCCACTGCATAACGGTGTGACAGGTGTGACAGCAACACGTCGGCTGTGTCAGTGTCATGATGCGTCTCAGAGATTACTGTGCAGATGTCGTACATGTCATAGCAATGTATGTTCAGCGGTATGCCAGTACATCAGTGTGAATGTGACCTGTCACCATCATTATGTCTTACAGATAATGCCACGTTCACGACTCCCAGCCTTCAGCCGCCAGGAGGATGAAGCCATCATACCATTGCTCCATGACAACTATGACTTGCTGTTCAGCCATGTGCCACAGCAAGAGCAGCAGCGGGATGACCTCTGGCAGGATATACGCAGGAGGGTGAATGACGTGGGTGGCAACAACCGCACCTACCAGCAGGTACGCCGACACTGCACGGACCTCATACGGCATGCGAAACAGCGTGCCACTGCAATCGCCAGAGAACAAGGTGGAACGGGTGGTGGGCCACCAACCCAGTCCCCACTCAAACACACAGAGGAGCTACTGGCCAGTCTGGGGACACCCAGGGAACAGCATGCAGAAACACTAGCCTCCATCGTGGAGGTGGGTGTCTCCCAACCAATGAGCCTGGAGTTGCCTGGTAAGTCAGTCCTGCATATGAGTATGATATCCACTGTAGTTGCAGGTGTCACTGTACATCATGTAAATTAACAACACATGCCAGGTATATGGGCACACAAGCCGCATACTACTGTATGTTACGTTGTGTATGCAGACGTGTGCATACCATATGCTATCACACAGGTACATGATGTCACATGCACAGTGCGAACTGTGGCTGTCATACAGTCATGGATAATGTTTATACTGTTGCGTCGCCCCTGTACAGGTACCTCTGGTGTGTTGCACAGACATGGGTCCGTCGCAGGTGAGACTGTTGTCAGTATCAGGCATGTTACAGTGTAGAGTTATTTGCCATGTGGCCAGGTATAACATGCACACCCGGGTTTTGTTCCAGTCACGTTATACAGGTTGCACCACCAGACACACACATGCCACCCGTGTGCAGTAGATACAACCGTTATTATACACTGGCATGAAACCACAGTACCTGTCAATGTGATATGTGCGGTCAGCTATGCATACAACAGTGGAGGTGTTCTACAATGGATGCATATGTAGTATGCATTGGGACAACATTCGTGGTATGCACACAGTACCACACAGTGACCAGTGATCTGGGCAGCACACAGGTGTCATCAATGTGACATATGCCCCTGCATTGTGTGCACACATTGTGACTCGCCACCCGACATGTCCCAAGCTTGTGGTGTTCTGTCTGCAATATTGTCACACCATCACATGACCTACACCCGACATAACAAACATCCACACTGTTGTCTGCATAGCCCTGTGGATTGTGACACCTCTGACATGTATGGGTGTATGTCACATGGGACACCACAGACATGTGTACAAGATGCCCATCACACACAATTGTCCAAGACCCGTTCACACATGGCCATGGGTGATAGCCACAGGCATGTTGCCACACAGTACGTCTGATGTGGATAGACCCCGTTGCACATTGTCCACACATGGTGCAATCATAGCCATAGTGGATCACCTTTACATTCGATGTGTTACACCGGACAACCAGAATGCCTGTCTGCAGCCACCGGAGGTGTCACCGATGTCTAACATATACGTGCTGTGGAACAGCATGACTGTGTTGCAGTCATGGCAATGCAATGCGTCCATGTTATGCATTGCACAGCAACATACATGCGTCATGTTGCCATGCAGTGGCACAGTGCCTGTACTCCACACTGTATAGCTATGTACATGGCTCACACTAACCACACCTGCACATACATATTTGCTAAACATGCATTCTATCTGTAGGCTGTACACACAACACTGCACTGCCAAGCCCATTATAATGCAGTGCATGTGGCGGGACACCATTGTGTCACACATGTATACATGTTACTGCACATGTCAGCGGATTACATGTCAAGGTAACGTCAGCCATGTGTACTGTTAACCTGTTTGTGGCCACATGGTGTATCACGGTGATGCATGCAAACTACCATGGTTGTGTGTACTGCATGCCTACTGATATGACACCTGCTTGATGTAGTGTGCACCCCAGGGTGGTATGCATACTAACACTATTAATGTCTGAGCTGCATTCCCTGTGCTGTAGTGCAGGAATGCTGCATGCCATCTGAAATATCACATGCATGGTGTGTGTGTGTGTGTGTGTGTGTGTGTGTGTGTGTGTGTGTGTGTGTGTGTGTGTGTGTCTGTGTGTCTGTGTGTGTCTGTGTGTGTCTGTGTCTGTGTGTGTGTCTGTGTGTGTGTCTGTGTGTGTGTGTGTCTGTGTGTGTGTCTGTGTGTGTGTGTGTGTGTGTGTGTGTGTGTGTGTGTGTGTGTGTGTGTCTGTATGTGTGTCTGTCTGTGTGTAATGTACCTTACAGTATGTCTTTGCATTCACAGGTGGTGTAGGTGCATTACCCTCCTGCGGTCCATCTGATGTTAGTGTCCCCACAGATACTAGCAGTGATGACCATATGCATGAGGTACAGGCAGGGTTGTCAGGGGCAGAATCTTCACCATTGGTTACCATCCCACCTATGTCCCCCTCATCCCCGCACACGGTTCTAATGCCAACACATACCACATCACCGTTGCCCATAGAGGAAGGACAGTCAGCGTCTGTTGGCATTGAACAGGAATGTGTGGTGGCTACAGAAGGTGTGACTACACACCATGTTGCCAGTGTAATGACTGGTGATGTGCCACACAGGCATGTGGCTGGTGCTGCTCGTAGGAGGACCTCTGGCAGACATGCACCTGCAGTACAGGGTGCAGCAGCTGGTATCACCAGATGCATGTTCCAGACTGTAATGGCGGCACAGGCATGTGCAGAATGGCAGCACCAAGAACGGCAGAGGCTGCAGAGGGCTGCAATCTGTACCCTAAATGACAACATCCAGTCATTGGCGAATGCTCAACAGCAGATTGCTAATGTACTGGATAGGCGATTAGGTGAAATGGTTGGAATCCTCGACCGAGGCATGGCAATCCGTGAGCGTGAGCTGTCTGTGCTGGAAAACCTGGTAGGGATGAGGCGTAGGACATGTGGGCGTAGGCCAGCAACACCACCTAGTGTAGGTCAACGTGTGCGTGCCACCTCTCATGCCCACTCACATAGTGCCGGTAGCAGTAGCAGTGCAGCTGGTGCTGCACTGTCCACACCAGGACACAGCAGGCCATGTGGACGTGGCCCTGGCCGGTCCCATCATGGACACGGTTCCAGTGGACATGTGTCATCGGATAGTAGCCACTCTATACCTCCACCTGGTAGTGCCCGTGCAACCCCAGGCAGGCACAGGTTTTGTGGCCGCGGACGGACACAGTGAGCTGTGCAACCTGCACTGTACAGTCTGGGGCTGTCAATTATACCCCGTGTAGGCATCACATATGGCTGAACTGTGTACACACATACCCACACACGGCAGACACAACTGTAGGGCTCCACCACATCCACATGCATTCTGCAAAGACATGTCCAGTAAACTCACCGGCCCTTACACACACACATGATGTTATCCATTGGTGCAGCCTATGCCCCTGGCAAACATATCACCCTGTGCATATGATGAAGCCTCTGCCGCATCCCTGTCATCCACACCATCAATGCGGGGTTATGCAAATATATTCTGATGCACAGGGTGGACAGGATAGTGAGAGGTGTATGTGATACCTGTGTATGCATAGCATGGGATGTGTATGTTGCAGTGGTTGTGTATGAAAACTGACAGATGCGTATGTGACGTGGGTTGTGTACTGTCAACATGCAGCAGACATACCATGTAGTGCAAGTGCAGCATGCATTGTGATGTGTTCACGGTATGTGTGACGATTACATGTGTAGCACCATGTTGGTTCTGATAACCTGAATCCCTCCTATGGTGTACTCGCATGTGCCTACAGGGAGCACTGTTATCGGTCCCCCACGTGTAGCTGTGGATTACCAACAGGCACATCTGGCAATAGCAGCACACTACATGTACTCGCAACCTGTCTGGACACCTACATGACACACATGTCTGCACATATACTGCACCTGATGCATGTGGTCAGTGCTACAGGCTACAGTGGACAGAGATGTCACATACATAGCAGGACACACTACAGGTATGGTGACATGGTGCAGGTGTCGTACACAGCGTGCTGGCCACTGACTTCAGGTGTCACCTGTCAGCTGTGGGGCACGCTGTGCAGCAGTAGGACCCTGTAACAGTACAGGAATATGGTCGCAATCACGGGGTGTACACCACTATGACGCACACCCCATAGTGTGCAGATGGGGACACCTGCCTGTGTGGCCAGCACCCTCACAATACTATGCACCCACACGCCATGTCACAGGGGGCGGACTTGCACAGGTGGCCAGTATGGCTCACACCTATGGCATCGACAGGGTTGTGCAATGCAGCACCAGTACGGGATGGTCACCCTGTGTGGTTAGTCTCCATTCACAACAGTATATTTGCATACACCCTCACACCAAGCAGCAGACATACGAACATGTCGACACACACACATCGTGGTGACCACACATGTATACACGGAGAGACAACGTGTTGCATGTACTACACCATCCAAATCCATGCACCCCACACTGAGGTATGTACAGATCTCTACTATGGTGTACAGGGATGTGTAGCACATGGGACATATTCCCCCCGATATGTGGCATACATGGGCACACATTCATGCACACATGTCAGTGCTGGGAATACTACGCCCGCCATATGATACGTGTGCAGGCATGCAGCGGTATGTAGTGCATTATGTGTACCATCACTGTATCCGGCAGATGTGCCAATATATGCACTTGGGAGGTGGTAGGTGTTACAGTTGCCATGTGACATACAGTCGATGACACCTGACCACTGGGTGTGCATTATGTCAGCACTGTCATGTAACAGCGACATAGCATACTGTATGCACATGGCAGGGTAGGATGGTGTGTGACACACCTGCGAGCCACCACCTGCACACATGCATGTAGACAGGTGTTTAAACACATGATGTACACACATACCTCCATACGTGCTGTTTCTATGCCACCATATAACGGCCCCTATGATGGGTACGCATGTGGTAGGGTGTTGCAACTATGTTATGGACATCGGCCACTGCCCATGCATGGCTGCTCCATGCACAGTACACGTGTCTCATGTGTCTCCTGTTGCCATGTGTGTATGCATTGCTACGTTTTGACATGTGTGTTGACATACATAAAACATGGACTGTGGTATGGTATCACAGCTGTCACAGGCAAACAATACAAGGGTATGTGTCCCAGTCATCACCGCTACACCCTGTAGTGGGAGCATTCCACAGACATGGGTCCACCTTCCATTCATGTGTGTAGCACCGCGTACGCCAGTGTTATGCATGTGGTACATCACAGGCTTTGTATGTGTCATGTGTGCAGTCCATGCACGCATCCAGACAATCACATGTATGACATATCCGGACGTTGGTTCACTCTGGTACAGCAGCAGTCATGTGTCACAGCTGTGTCAGGGCCGTGGTATGTGTGGAGCCGACCTGTCCATGTATACTGATATGGGTGGACTACAACACACATGTTGGATCATTGTTAGTACATGTGTACTCTGCACAACTGGTGTACACTGCTATACAGACCGGTGGACATATGTCACATGCTGTTGTTGGACCATGAGGCTTACTGCTGCACCGATGACATGGTGCTGGCATGGCAGCTACAGTGTTCACTGCAGTGTGTACATGTTTGACCTGCACCCGTGATGCCTGTGATGTCATCTGTGTGTGTACGAGTAACTGCATGTGTGACCACCCTGTGCGTGTGGACAGGTTTACCTTACTGTGACCTGCAATGTGTACACTCCGTCTGCATGCTGGATGGCGCGTAGCAAATGCTAAGTGTGTGAGCATGCCCAGTAAGCAGTTGTGTAGATGGACACACAGTACATTGCACACTGCGCCCTTCTGTGATTATACCCCGTGTGCATGCATGTTTCCCCTTTGCAACCGCTGAGTGTGTGAGCATGCCTGGTTTGCTGTTGTGTAGGTGGACACACAGTACATTCCGCACTCTGCCCTTTCATGATTACACTCAATGTGTATGCATGTTTGCATTTTGCAAATGCTAAGTGTGTGAGCATGCCCAGTAAGCAGTTGTGTAGATGGACACACACAGTACAGTGCACACTGCGCCCTTCTGTGAGTATACACCGTGTGCATGTATGTTTCCCCTTTGCAACTGCTAAGTGTGTGAGCATGCCCGGTTTGCTGTTGTGTAGGTGGACACACAGTACGTTCCGCACTCTGCCTTTCATGATTACACTCCATGTGTATGCATGTTTGCACTTTGCAAATGCTAAGTGTGTGAGCATGCCC
Organism: Protopterus annectens; assembly: GCF_019279795.1. NCBI lineage: Eukaryota > Metazoa > Chordata > Ceratodontiformes > Protopteridae > Protopterus > Protopterus annectens. The sequence goes on from NC_056732.1 coordinate 1,772,159,300, forward strand.
AGTAAGCAGTTGTGTAGATGGACACACAGTACAGTGCACACTGCGCCCTTCAGTGAGTATACCCCGTGTGCATGTATGTTTCCCCTTTGCAACTGCTAAGTGTGTGAGCATGCCCGGTTTGCTGTTGTGTAGGTGGACACACAGTACGTTCCGCACTCTGCCCTTTCATGATTACACTCCATGTGTATGCATGTTTGCACTTTGCAAATGCTAAGTGTGTGAGCATGCCCAGTAAGCAGTTGTGTAGATGGACACACAGTACAGTGCACACTGCACCCTTCTGTGAGTATACCCTGTGTGCATGTATGTTTCCCCTTTGCAACCGCTAAGTGTGTGAGCATGCCTGGTTTGCTGTTGTGTAGGTGGACTCACAGTACGTTCCGCACTCTGCCCTTTCATGATTACACTCCATGTGTATGCATGTTTGCACTTTGCAAATGCTAAGTGTGTGAGCATGCCCAGTAAGCAGTTGTGTAGATGGACACACAGTACAGTGCACACTGCGCCCTTCTGTGAGTATACCCCATGTGCATGTATGTTTCCCCTTTGCAACTGCTAAGTGTGTGAGCATGCCCGGTTTGCTGTTGTGTAGGTGGACACACAGTACGTTCCGCACTCTGCCCTTTCATGATTACACTCCATGTGTATGCATGTTTGCACTTTGCAAATGCTAAGTGTGTGAGCATGCCCAGTAAGCAGTTGTGTAGATGGACACACAGTACAGTGCACACTGCACCCTTCTGTGAGTATACCCCGTGTGCATGTATGTTTCCCCTTTGCAACCACTAAGTGTGTGAGCATGCCTGGTTTGCTGTTGTGTAGGTGGACACACAGTACGTTCCACACTCTGCCCTTTCATGATTACACTCCATGTGTATGCATGTTTGCACTTTGCAAATGCTAAGTGTGTGAGCATGCCCAGTACGCCATGCATGGACACACAGTACATTTGGCACTGATGTCTGATACTAGGCGTGTAGCCATGGCCATTGACATCCTGCATAGCCATGGTGGCCGTCCAGGTGATATATATGTAGTTGCTATGCCACAATGGATGCCTACATCATACACACTGGTTGCTCTCTCAAAGGGTGTACTATCTGTGGTGCATCCCGTATCCATGTCATGATGTAGTGCTCCATAGATAGTTGGTATTCCCGAATGCAGCACTGCAGTGTTACTGTACGTCCACCTTGGGATAGTAACATGCTGTGTGACTACTTACTCTGTATTCATTCCCTATCGGCATCCTTGCCTTTGCAGTTGATATCACCCACCTAGGAGTATGCCTCTTGACAGTGCTGTGCTCAGTAATCTCGGTAGCGTGTTCTGTAAATGCATCATGCTGTAGTGTGTACATATAGTTAGGTGTAGGTTCAACTCCCAGCCCTTCCCAGTGTGTGTGTGTGTGTGTGTGTGTTTTTCCAGCCGGCTCTGGGGACAGTAATGCTTTTAGATGCTTCACAACACATACATTTGCTATCAGCATCTATTCCTTTGCGGATGATGTCACCCACCTAGAAGTATGCCTCTGACAGTGCTGTGCTCAGTAATCTTGGTAGCGTGTTCTGTAAATGCATCATGCTGTAGTGTGTTCATGTAGGTAGGTGTAGGTTCAACTCCCAGCCCTTCCCTGTGTGTGTGTGTGGTTTGTGCGTGTTTCCAGCTGCCTCTGGAGACAGTAATGATTTTAGACGCTTCACAACACATACATTTGCTATCAGAGTCTATTCCTTTGCGGATGATGTCACCCACCTAGAAGTATGCCTCTGACAGTGCTGTGCTCAGTAATCTCGGTAGCGCATTCTGTAAATGCATCATGCTGTAGTTTATTCATGTAGATAGGTGTAGGTTCAATTCCCGGCCCTTCCCAGTGTGTGTGTGTGTGTTTCCAGCTGCCTCTGGAGACAGTAATGCTTTTAGACGCTTCACAACACATACATTTGCTATCAGCGTCTATTCCTTTGCGGATGATGTCACCCACCTAGAAGTATGCCTCTGACAGTGCTGTGCTCAGTAATCTCGGTAGCACATTCTGTAAATGCATCATGCTGTAGTGTGTCCATGTAGGTTGGTGTAGGTTCAACTCCTGGCCCTTCCCAGTGCGTGTGTGTGTTTCCAGCTGCCTCTGGAGACAGTAATGCTTTTAGACGCTTCACAACACATACATTTGCTATCAGCGTCTATTCCTTTGCGGATGATGTCACCCACCTAGAAGTATGCCTCTGACAGTGCTGTGCTCAGTAATCTCGGTAGCGCATTTTGTAAATGCATCATGCTGTAGTGTGTTCATGTAGGTAGGTGTAGGTTCAACTCCCGGCCCTTCCCAGTGTGTGTGTGTGTGTGTGTGTTTCCAGCTGCCTCTGGAGACAGTAATGCTTTTAGATGCTTCACAACACATACATTTGCTATCAGCGTCTATTCCTTTGCGGATGATGTCACCCACCTAGAAGTATGCCTCTGACAGTGCTGTGCTTAGTAATCTCAGTAGCGCGTTCTGTAAATGCATCTTGCTGTAGTGTGTTCATGTAGGTAGGTGTAGGTTCAACTCCTAGCCCTTCCAAGTTTGTGTGTGTTTCCAGGGTTCTACCTTAGTTCACCGACAGCAGAGAACACTGAACGAAAATTTTGAAGCCTCAGAAGCGCGAAATCTGAAAACGCCGAAAGTAGTTAAAGTCGACGGCTCATAAGAACGTCAATGTGCAGGTAAGGCTGAATGAAATTGTGCGGTAGTGATTGTGTTTGGGTTAGGGGCGGGATAAGTGAGTTAGGGTTAGGGAGCGGGTCAGGTAAGTGTGCAGTAGTGATTGTGTTTGGGTTAGGGGCGGGATAAGTGAGTTAGGGTTAGGAGCGGTCAGGTAAGTGTGTGGTAGTGATTGTGTTTGGGTTAGGGCGGATAAGTGAGTTAGGGTTAGAGCGGGTCAGGTAAGTGTCTAGTGACGGACCTTAGGGTTGGGGTTTGGGTTAGGGTTGTAGGTAGTTGTGTATGTGTGGGTTTGTAGGGATTTTGGTGTGCTTGTGTTGTGTATGTGGTTTTTGGACAGGGAATGTATTTTGTTTGTTGATTGTTGTGATTGTGGTGTGTGCAGTGTATGAGGTTTCGTGTTTGTGTACCGTCGGTTATTTCGTTGTCGGGCATGTGGGGTTTCGTGTTTTTGTACTGTCGGTTATGTGGTTTCGGTGATTGCGTTGTCGGTGTTTTGGGGTTTAGTTTATGTCAGGTAGAACCGTTTCCAGCTGCCTCTGGAGACAGTGATGCTTTTAGACGCCTCACAACATATACATTTGCTATCAGCGTCTATTCCTTTGTGGATGATGTCACCCACCTAGACGTATGCCTCTGACAGTGCTGTGTTCAGTACTCCGAGTAGCGCGTTCTGTAATTGTGTCATACTGTCGTGCGATAGGGTAGGTAGGTGTAAGGTCAATTCCCATGCCTGCCAGATGTGTGTGTGTGTGTGTGTGTGTGTGTGTGTGTGTGTGTGTGTGTGTGTCTATGCTCCCAGCCGCATGGGTTCGTAGGTTATGGTTTTAGATGCTTGCAACACACATATATCCTGCTGACATCTCTGTGTTTGCGGATGTTGAGACGCAGCTAGTGGACTGCCTGTGTGTCTGCTGTGGTTAGCGACCTCCGTAGCGTGTTCTCTACATGCGTCCTGCTGTGGTGTGATTGGGTAGTGATGTGTAGGTTCCACTACCGGACTTGCCACACGTGTCTGTCTGTATCTCTCTCGATGTATATGTATATACATATTTTCTGCCCATAGCACTGCTCTTGCATGGACAGCTGTCTGTCCCATGTATCGCATATTTGCACAGCTTACACATAGCAATGTGGTACGATGCAAATCCAAACATTGTCCATGCAACGTCTGTGTTCCGAGAGGTGTTACACACCCTACAGACATCTGCTGTATATCTTGGCAGACAGCTATCCTTGCTGTACTGTCACTGTACTCGTACACGCCATAGACTTTGTGTATCATTGCCTGTTTATGGTGTGTGTATGTCTATCTGAGCTGTGTGCATGGTCGTGTGTATGTCCCACTATAATCATCTGTGCAGGTGTCGCCAATATAAGTAATTCATGTAGACTGCTGTTTAATGTGCATTTCAGCACATACCTGCAGACAGTACTGCCCCTCCTACTGCAGCACATTTCATCTTCTTGCAGTGGATAATAATGTTTCCACACACATGTATCTGTGTCTGTTCATAACACTCCACCTCAAGGAGCGTATATCTGGACAAGGCCTTATGTGATAGTGGGACACTCAGGGCCAGTCATGACATGTTGCTCTTAGGAACATTGATAGTGGGCATAGTGATATGTTATGCATGCATATGGCATTTCTGTCTGATTTGGTGTCTTCATCGCATGTTTGTCGTTGTTTCCTGTCGTCAGTTATCATGAGGGTGCCGGACTGTTACTTTACGTGGAACACAGCAAACATATGAGGCATACTTCTACACAGTCTCCATACAGCTGTGCAGTTGCAGAGTATGTGTCTGATACAACATACCTACTGTCTGACTACAATACACACACAGTGTATGGTGGCATGACAGACCACATGACATTACTTTGTATTTGCACGACACACCCACACAGACAGCTGTATTCTTAGCACAGGTCTACATCTGCTTATCCACACTAATTGTTCTTTCATGTACCATATGTGTGCGTCGTATTTGCGCTTTCCGTCAGTGGCGGGGCTCACGTACGACTATGGGGGCCTGGTAATTGTTATGTTGACACGTCCTGACGCCTTGGGGGACACTTTACCTTTGTGTCTGATTACCTTCCACATTGACCTTCGCGGGGCATACATTGTCATTCACATTTTCCGGGGTATGACTTATACATGTTTGCACATTTGTCCTGCTGTCTTTCTTCTCACCTGTCCGCCTAGTATCACCGGTTCAGTACATGTATTTTGGACAGGTTAGCTCCTTCATACCCTTGACCTGTTGTCATTATGTGTACACGCCCTGACGTTCGGCCTTTGCCCTTGTTACTTTTCACATAGTGATGTGCCTTCCTAGCTGATTGCTGCCTAGGCATTACGGACTGTGTGGTAGGTGATGGTGACCGCTATTTCCATTGCATGATTAGTGACACTCATAACATCCGTATGCATGGCTACGCCAGTATTCGCACAACGGTCTGACTTTGTCTGGGGTATTTATAATATAGTCCCTATCTGTATTTCCTGTACTATGCCTTACTGCAGCTGTGTTATTCTGACAGTTTTCCAGTTATGGGTACCATCTTGGTTGTACGCATGTCCATCCATGGGAATCGCCTACAGGACACTGATATAGGGCTGTACATATTTACAACCTGCTTTCCGCATTATCCGGTGGATGCTTTGCACCATTAGTGGGGATAAAGGCATGTGCTATACCCACATCCCTCCCATGGGGCGGGCCTACGGATTCTCTGCCAAACAACACCTAGGCCCATTTCTGCATACCCAGGTTCCCATGCCTGCAACCCTCTATGGTACACATTACACATGGTTAATGTGTGCAGTACTGGGATGTGGACGCACTTATATGCACTCCCCACTCTAGGGATATCTGTTCATATGTCCTGCATTTCATGGACACATGTGTCATCACCCTTGAACCTGCTTTTAGTGCATGTATAGCTGATTCGTATTTGAAGCTGTCACTTCTTTTGCATCGATCATAGCAGGTGCTGCGAATGGATACATTTTTGGAGTCCTACAATGGACACCAGTGTGCATGTTTAAAGTGTAGAACTTGCTGGACTGTCACTTTCTGGCCAGTGATTTTGACTGCTGCTGTATGTTCCCCATTCGTGGATGTCTGTTTGACTACCCATATTATCTATTACTTGGCATATTTATATCCATGTGTCATATATACGGGACATAGGTCTGTTGTGTGTACATATATACATGTAAACTCCTCGTTTCATACCTTGCTTTGTTAATGTCTGTGGATTACCTGTGGACACACATCTATAACCATACCATACCTTTCCACTGTACAGATACTGGCAGAGTGTACGGATGGGTGACCCTTTATCTTAGGTGTGTTTTACATTGACCTGTGTCTATCTGGCAATTTGCTGGCATTTCATGTGAGACTTACGGTGGCACCTTCTGACAAGTAGGACAGGTTACAAATGCATACCCTTTGTCAATCCCTGCTACTAACACACCCGGTATTCTATCCACTTTCTATGTTTGTCTTAGCACATATCATGTGTTTCTCACTATTTGTACCAGTACTTTGCATGGCATTGTCCGGTTCCATACTTTCAGAGGCTGACAGTTTTGAGACATGTATAACTAACGTGGGTGAATCAGCATTAAGTTACTCTGCTGTGAGCGGATCACACACGCACAGGCGCACTTGCATTTCCTTATTGTGGGTTACATGCAGGCGCACATGCATATCCGTATTCTGGGTTACATATGTTTACTGAGTCTGTGTGCTTACGTGGCCTGTATTAGTTGTGACAGTTCCATTAACATATCTCTGATCCAGTTAACGGACGTATGCGGAACACACTTTCCCCTTTACATATGTAACTGTCTTTGCGGCACAGATGCATTAATTACACGTTCACATTTATATGTTCTATAGTTGTAATTGAAATGGGACTGCATTCACGTTGGCCGGTTGCTGTGACCGCTACACGTTTGGTGTTCTGTCTCATTTATATGCATACCCATGGTACATAGCTACATTAACATACCCCCCCGCACTCACTTACATCACAGGCATCTATTCTCCTGCTAGGAAAAGTGTGGTACTACATGTTACACATTTCCTATTCCCTAATGCTCTTGACCCAGGTTGCATATGGCATAACCGCAGGGATATTCAGATCACAGAGGCTTATAGCCCCAATGCATACAGGTCTTTGATTGTCAGGGTGTTCCTGTGGTGCTCTGGGTTTGGTCTTGTCCGCCTAGTGTACAGAACTGCCCTGACCGTGTACGAATGTCAGACGAGGCACATGGGCACGGTTTGTCCATGTTTATTATACCATAACCCCCCCAGTATTCCAAACCGTGCACGCTGCTTGGCCAGCGTGCCGTTGTAATCGAGTTATAGTAATGGAAAGCGGTCCGTCGCCCGGACCTATTTCCATTAGTATACCTCGGTATTTCAAACCTGTCTCGCTATGTTACATGGGTTTAACATAGCGTGACAGCTTTAAATAAGCCACGGAGATGTCCGTTGCTTACTTTGAGGCAGTCTCGCTATGCTATACACATTTAACATAGCGAGACAGGTTGTAAAACACAGCAACGGGGACAGCAAGCTCTCCGTTGCTTATTTGTAGTGTTTTGCTATGTTAACTGGGTTTAACATAGTGAGACAGTTTTGACATTAGCAACGGACATCTCGCGCAGTACATCAGCACCGCCGCAGATGCCAGACATCTGCGGATGGGCAGCAGACAGGCATTATACTATGCCACTATGTATGGGAATTAATAGTTTATTTTCTTAAATGATGTCATGGTATAATAGCAATAACCCACTTCTGGGTGTAGGCAATGCTGTATTTACCCACGGTTGCCTTTGTTTGGTCCCTCGGGACCGCACCACGCCAACCGTGGGTATACCCAGCATTACCCACACCCAGGCGTGGGTTATTGCTATGATATTCAATCTGTGTTTACAGACACGGGTGTTTGGACAACCGACAATAGCTTATGCTGTTGGCATACAATGATGTGGGTGGTGCCGGTTATCATACATATTCCATGTTGTGCGTTGTTCCCATTCACAATTGTCTATCCCCTGTCATCATTCATACGTGGATATTTATGTAGCACATGACTGAACTATGTATTACCTGCAGGTATGCTGTGTTACAGTGGACATATGTGATGGTTGGTTACAGAGTATATGTGTACGTACCTCTGTGATACTGGGGACTACCACACATCCTTCACAGCATTTCATGCGTATGTACATACTATTATTCAATGGCCTGTTGAAGGTTGTGAAAGCACCAATTACATGTGTCCCTATTTGTGCACGCATCGTGTTAGTCTTTGTCCAGCTTTTGTTGCTGTCATGGGTTGGACGGTGGTGTTGGTGTGTCATTGGGTTGTATTTATACTGCCGATACTTCAGTGGGGGGTGGGGTTGGCACTTGTTCCTCTTTGCAGGGGAGGCCCCATTATGGACATTTGTGTCCTGCGTGGACACTTGACACGTGCCATATGTCCTGTGATATTAACACAGTAGTGTATTTCTTACCTTCATTACTACTTGCATGTTACCGGCATTTTGTATCTGGTACACATGACTATTATATTGGATAGCTTAAGCTATTCACATGCTATGCAATAACCATTCATTCTGGCATATATGTATTATTCTATCCTTTGCATTGGCCGTGGGTGTTTTACCATACAGATCCACACATATCTACGAGTGATGTCCCACCTTGACAATCTGTGCATGTGGCAACCCTGCTGGGGTGGCCTGCTTGGTGGACGGCTGTTCTGCCCTGTGTATTGTGTTTGGCATGTCTGCATAGCTAATCATCAGTACCATGGCTGCACATACTGCTTTGTCCAGATGTGTACAGTTATGGACACCGTGGCATGTGAACACCTATGGGGTTTCGACAGGTCAGTAACCACACGCGGGATGTACACATTCTGCCGACACATTCACATGCAGCCATTTGGATTTCAGTACCTGGGATGGGATGTTGACATATGTGGGGTACATATTTGCACGCCTGTCACTGCCTAGGACAATACTTCCTACTACATATGGGGTATACCCGCTCTGTATAGGTGTGCAGCTGCGCAAGGCTGCTAGCTGGATTAGGTGGACATTCGGTCATGGGTGCGGGTTACGTGCTATGAAGAGGTTGTTGTGTATTACATTTGCATGCATGGGTTCTGCTTCTGGATATTCCGATTCGGCATATGCCATCCTATGTGGATGTGACGGTTACGTTGCTGTGTCTAGCATATTTTACTATACTCATGTTTGCGTGTGTTTTGGATGTCTAGTTTCTTTATGGTTGTTATATGGCCATGGCTGCCCAGCTGTGTACTATCACTACCACTGTGGGGCTGCTGGTGACCATTCCCATGGGGCTAGTCGTGTGTATTTGTGGCACGCTGACATGATGCAGTACACCTCCACTGGGTCTGACTGCTGACAGTGCAATACGTGACGGACACAGTATTCCAAGTATCCTTTGTTCCATGCACGGGAACATTTTGTACTTCGTGCATTTATGTTTGGTTCTCCATTTTGTGTGGATGGGTACTATGTTGCATACTTTGCATACGTTTCATTATCCACGGACACTGGTAGGTGCGGTTACTATTGCAGGCAGCCTGTAAGAGTCAGCACTTTAGGTTGCTCATCGCCTGCCGACTTGGCCACGCCTACGAGCGCAACCTAGTTAGGCTCCCTGGACTCGCGCACGTGCCCTATACACATGGTTGTGGTTGCAGCGCACACTCATTACTATGCATGTGGCACTGCTATGCCAGTTATATGCTGCACGGCCGGCGCAAGCCTTACACCGGCCTTGCGTCGAGCTTCATGAATCCGGGGGTATGTTACTGATATTGTTGTATATGTACATAGCTTAGGTAAGAAGCAGTGTGCATGACTGAATTAATACAGCTACTAGATGCTAAACTGTGCTCTGCATTTCTACTATATACATAGCAGCTTAGCACATGAAGACTGCAGTAATGCAATATTATGTAACTACACTGAACTGGAGGTTGTATTAATTCTACTGCAGTAATACGTTTGAGGGAAAAAAAGATGATCAGTGATAAAAAAGTGGACAGTGTACTCTAGTATTGATACTTTGTTTAGTATGGTTGTTTGCTGTATTATGGTAGGAAGTAATAGCAAAATATAGGCAAGAGGACTATTTTACTTTTTTATACAATTACAAATATTATGTGAGCATATCAAAACAATCCTGTCTTGGTTTGTGATTTGTTGTGGAGTTGACTGGTAAGAGAAGTTTTATTTATTTTTACTGTTAAAAGGAGGTGTGACTGCGAGCTATAATGAGAAGAAATTACAACTTCTGTCTGGCTGGTAGAACTTGTATGATCAGAACAACTTTATTGTATTTTATTATTTAGTTGGATATTGCTGCTATAATTTTTGTCATAGAAGTTTAAGTTCCTTTGAATTCTTTGCTACTGACTTTGTGTAATTTTGTTTCCTTTGCAATATTTTATTCAATTAAAACTTAATATGGATTCCTTAAATGAGTATGCAATTAACGATTTGCTAATGCACAAGTATCCTGTACAGTGTAATAAATGCTATGCATATTTAAAGGTAACAGCTGATAACACTGGTGATCTTTGTTCCTCATGTCAAAAGTTGGATGATTTGCTTACCATTGTTAGAAGCAAATCTCGACTTAATAATGATGATTGCACATGTGCAATTGGCATGGCATGGAGAACTGTTGTATCATATATTAATGACTGGACTGATGAACTAAATAATGTTAGGCATAGAACAAATAAAACACATTTAGGAAATGATGCATCTATTTTCTGCAAAGAACATTCAACTTCTATGAAACATGATGAGGCTCCTGAGAACTATGGAATTGTGGATGCAAGTACTCAGCAATCTGAGGATCCAGTTTGTTTAGAAGGAAACAAAAAAAGAAAGAAAGGAAGTAGTTCTCAACAAATAACAAGGAAGAAAAATAAACTGATTAATGACTGTAAAGGAAAGAGAATACCTAGTAAAAAGGACAATGCTTTGTTGTATAACACACTGGTGACAGGGAATGATGATATTTGTCTATCGGAAAACCTTCAGTCTACAGAAAAAAGGCATCATCTTTCCAATGGAGAAGGTAGAAAAAAGAGGCAAGAGGCAGGTGAAATGGAAGAAATCAAAATCGAATGTGGAAGGACTGAAGAACATAACTGTAAGAAAAAGGAGAAAGACAGATGTTGACTACATGGCTCAAGCTGTGGATTTACAATACCAGCTGGATGAAAAGTTAATACACAATGAAAACAGTGGGATTAAAATGACTAATAGTGATGAAGATCTATCCTTCGCAACAATTGAAAGAGCAGATGTTACTGTATTAGAAGCTGAAAATTCTTCAGAGCTGGCCAACAAAGATATTCTTGTAACTGGAGATTCAGTTATTAGAGGAACTGAAACGTATATTTGCAGAGATGATAATGAACATCGAATGGTGTTACGCTTGCCAGGTGCAAAAATAGAAGATGTGAGACAACCCTTGGAATGCCTTAATGTAAGGAAGTATGGATCTGTTTTTATTCTTGTTGGTACAAATGATGTCACCTGCAAGGATTCTCTGACTGTTAGTAGGGAACTGACAGCCCTATTAGATAGTATAGCTTGTAATGGTGTTAGGACATATTTTTCTCAAATTACCTATAGAAAGGATAGTCACTGTGAATGAAAAGATTTTTTGGATAAACACCTACATGGAGAAAATGTCCTGTTTTAAAAAATGGAAATGTGTAGAGCATCCAAGCCTTCTTTAGGGCACATGTGTTCAGACAGGATGGTGTACATTTGTTTAGATCAGAGAAAAGAATTTTTGCAGCAGATATTTTGCAATCTTTGACAAACACTACCCAGGATTTTTGGCAGGTCAAAAATGTAACATTTCACAGATAGCAACATTTGATGCATCTCTGATGGTTGTTAATGCTAGGAGCATTAATAATAAAGTTTTTTTTATTAGAAAATGTGCTACGTTCCCACAAGATTGATGTTGTTATAGTTTGTGAAACATGTTTAAAGAACAATGACTGGAAACCAGTTCTGTCAGGGTATAAATGTTTTTACTGTAACAAACATTCTAACAAAAAATCAGGTGGCAGTGTTATGATAGGGATTAAAGATAGCTGTGAGACTTGTGATTATTACATCCTCAATGATAACACCAATACTATAGATTGTGTAACTGTGACAATAAAGACAACCCAGAAACATATAACAATTGTTGAAGTGTACAGACCACCAAAGTCAAGTGCAGATGACCTAGAGGAATTCATACATTTCTTACATGAAACACAGGAGGGAAGAATAATATTAGCTGGGGACTTAAATTTACCAGAAACAGACTGGAATAGTATTGATTCAACAACGTTAGTAAAGAAATTATTCACAGAGTATATTCAGGAACAACAAATGCTTCATATTGTAAAAAAACTACCAGGGGACGGAATATACTAGATATTGTTTGTATTCCCAAAGAAATAACTGTAACTTCAAGTCAGGTTTTACCACCATTGATGTGCAGTGATCATGAGGTCATAAAGGTTAATTTGTTGTTAGATAATTCTGCCAAACTGAAATCTAAGCCAATGCACAGAAGCTCAATTACAGATTATAGGGAAGCAAAACAGTTACTATATAAAACTAATTGGAGTGAGGTGTTCAGTGGAAAAACTGTAGATGGAATGTGGAAAGTTTTGAAAGAGAAATTGAGTGCAAAAAGTCAAAAAAATGTTTAACATCAGGATCTAGGCATGCAACATCAGGGGGGTTTATTTCCATAAGAACAAGATACCTGATTAAGGTGAGGGACAAAAAAATATAAGAAATGGAACAGAGATCAAACTACTACTTTGAAAACTGAAATAAATGAGCTGGACAAACAGATTAAGCATAGTGTTAGACAAGATCAAGAAAATTTTAAGAAAATTTATATAAAGATATTGAGCATAATAGGAAACCTTTTTATAGATACATAAGATGTGGAAGGAGTAAAGATACACACATTGATAAATTGTGTGCAGATTCTAAAATTTATTCTCAGATATTTACAAAATCTTATGCAAAGCAGTTTGACTCCACAAAAGGGGTGGTAAGTTGTCCTAGTGACATCCAGGTAACCCCAGATACTGGAATTAAATTAGATTATATTGAAAAAGAACTGTGCAAACTGGATCCAAACAAAGCATAGGGAGGAGACGGAATAAGTAACAATGACCTGAGAACACTTAAGCAAAAACTTACACTGCCATTACATCTATTATTCACTAGGTCATATAAATATGGGGAGATTCCTCAAGATTAGAGACATACACTTATTAAACCTGTCTTTAAGGGAAAGGGGAGTAGGACAAACCCAGAATCATATAGACCCTTACATCTGCTTTCATGTTGTAGAAAAATAATGAAGAAGGTAATACTGGATAAGTTATTGTCAGAACTGGATAGGTTAGGACTTGAAACCATATATCAGCATGCATATGTTGAAAATAGATCTATTACCACCTGTAACATGATGTTCTATAACAATATAATAACAGCTATGAATGAAAAATCATGCTGTGATGTAATTTATATAGATTTAACTTCATCATTTGACAGGGTCATGCACAAAACACTGATCAATAAATTAGTACAACTAGGTATTGATGCACTGTTGATAAGATGGATAGCTGCATGGCTTACAAATAGGACATGGCAAGTATCACACACCAACTGGGCAGGTGAAATCCTTGGTTACAGTCAAGGTGTCCCACAGGGCTCTGTACTAGACCCTTACTTGTTTAGATTGTATCTTTCAGACCTTACCTTTTCATCTGACGTATGCTGATGACCTGATATTGGGTAAACTGATTACAAGTGTTACAGATAAGGCATGTCTGCAAAATAATTTGACTAAACTGACCATTTGAGCACAGAAGAATACTATGTGGATAAATACATCAAAAACTAAGCATATGAGATTTGGGAGACATAAACTGAAAGGTGACTATTTAATACAGCACACAGTGATTGAAACTGTAGACTCATTTAATGACCTGGGTATATGGGTAGATTCAGCTATTTGTTTTTCTAATCATATCAACCAATTGGCTAATGATAATTATAGAACTATAGGTTGTATAAAAAGATTTATAAAGTTTAGGAAATCAAACATAATGAAGTAACTGTTTGTTACATTAGACCCAAACTTGAGTATGGAATAACAATATGGAAACCCTATTGGAAAACAAGCATGAATAAACTGGAAAGAGTACAGCGGAAATATACTAAGGGCATCCATGGATGTGAAAATCTAAGTTATTATGAAAGACTAAAATATCTGAACTTGTACAGTGTCTCTTACAGATATTTAAGAGGAGATCTTATTCAGGTATATAGGGCATTTAGGAACAATTACCTCTGGGAATGTTTGGGGTTATCAAAAAGTACTAGAGAATCATCAGATAACCTATGTGGAAGAATCTATAGGAATGAGAAGTGTACTAATTGGTTCTCTGACAGAGTAGCTGATGCTTGGAACAGACTACCAAATTATATTAAAGCAAGTACTAGTTTAGATATTTTTAAGAAAAGCCTGGACATTTATTACGGGAACAAGTGTTCTGGCATATTGGCAAGCTAGAAGGGCTTTAATGCCCGTGCTTGAAACATGTATATGTATGTATGTATGTATGTATGTATGTATGTATATTGTAACATGTAAATATTTCAGTATTGTGGAAAATCATACATTGTACACTAATTATGTAATGCAAACATGGTTATCAAAAAGATTTAAGTGTAGTATTTTGTTCTTTACTAAACCCTTATGTGCAGCCAGGCTAAGCCTCAGCATTTGTAGTACACAGCATTCATGAGGTTATGTCTGCAAGTTTCAGGTCTGATTTCATCTGGCTAAATACAAATTAGTTTTTCTAATTGGTTTCTTTCAATTATTTATATTAGGGTACACCCAAATGCACAGTAGCAAACACAACCCCTGGTGAGACATGGCTCCCACACCCCCAAAGGACTGCAAGAAGCTTAAAACTGTGCAAATCAGAGGTGGCAGTCTCATTACTGGATGTGCATGGTCATCTTTCACTGATATCAGTCACATACCTGTCAATTCTCCAAATTTTCACAAAAAGTCCAGATTTCTGCCCATATTTTTTTGTCTTTTCCTCATAAAATTGATGCTTTTCTGGCAAATCAGTGGGACTTAAGTCACTAACTAATGACATACATTTGATTTTCAGACCTCATATCCTTCAGAGAATGCATGCTAACACAAATCCTGTTATTGCAGAAACTTTCTGGGTTTATGAGTGAAATATTTAAAACCGGACCCTATTTTTTGGGTCTTTGTCCCCCTATTATTTTAGTTTTTGTCCTGATTTCTTGTGTTAAGAGTTTGAGGGGTATGCTAAATCAGCAATACCCAATACAGTTTCAATTTTATACTTTAATATTCTTAAAGAAACAGTTTAATGTTTAGAAAGTGCAGAATTAGAACAGCAACTAAAAAAAGTGTCAAACACTTAACTGACAGTCCCATCAAAATGTCAATCAAGTCAGCACTGCCCACACCTGAGTGAAGTACAATGACATGTCCTAAATTAAACATTCATCAGTTTCTCTTGTTCTTTTGTTGTATAATTCTGTGTATAGTATGGCCTAGCATTTTCTTGTGTCCTTGGTGATTAAACTGTAATATAAATACGGTTGTGGATACATTTCTTCTTCTGAGTATCTCTACAACAGGAAAGTAAAAAGAAATTAAAATATATTGTATTTATTTTGTTCTACTATTTCTGCTGCTAGAATTATTTTAAAGCTTTTACTGTAAGTGCAATAATTTGTTGTTGACTAAAACATTTTGTGCAACCTGGCTAGACCTTGGTGCATGTAGTACAATGCCTTTGTGAGGGAGAGGTTGTAGTGGCAAGCTTCATAGTTTGATTTCATCTAGCTTGTAACAGTTCTGCTTTTTTGTAAATAAACTAAACTATACTGCACTTGTTCTAGTTGTTCTCACATCCTCTCACCCTGACCCTAAATGTGCATTTTCAGTCACAGGTTACCAGTTTCAGAAATCAGATAATGGTGCACGTTGGAGCTATAGTTTTGAATTTGAGAAAATAGTTTCAGGCTTAGTTTTCAGATGTAAATGAACATAAAAATTCCACTCACAAAACAGTTTATTTTTAATCATAAATTAGTAGACCTTCCTTTTAATCAAACCCTGAATGTGCTACAAAGAAGAAAAATATTTCATCTTTCTCTCCCAATTTTATGTCGTATATGATTTGCATTTTTTTCTGCCTTGCATTTTCTGAAAAAGTGCATATTATCTTCTTGTGATGTTTGTTACTTTAGTTTAGTATTATATACAGTGCTTGATCAAGGCACGTCAGTGACATGGGGGTGATAAACATCAACTACTCTAATTATAACTACAGTGTTAAAATGTTAATGCAGCACAAGACAGCTAGTTTAAAGGGGAACCACACCTAAAACTGAGTAACCTCACTTTTTCAGCTTATCTTGAACTTTTCTGCATTCCTAATGTCTCCGTAAGTTAGTCTTATTATTTTTTAATTTGTTATAGACAAAATGCCCTGAAAGGGGTCTGTCATGCTGCATGATTTGCCTCCTTAATGTCATTTTATAGGGACAGAGTAAGAGAAACCCCTATATATAAATTGTACTGTGTTTACCTTCTTTTGACTACCAGCACCAGCATCAGACTTTTTCATTACTTTACTTGATTTGATTTTTCTTTTATTTTTAACCATATCTGATATAGCATTTTAAGGAACATTTCAATGTCAGGCTTCAAAAAGTATTTTATTTTATTTATCATTTGTTGACCGGGAAAGTCTGACTAGGTTCCACAGAGCCTGTTTTCAGCAGAGGCCCGGGGAGAAATGCTCCAGATGCATGGCTTTGGAATGTGGGAGGAAACCGGAGTACCCAGAGGAAACCCACGCGAACACAGGGAGAACATGCAAACTCCACACAGAAGGCACCCCAGCCGAGAATCGAACCGGTGAGCCTCTTGCTGTGAGGTGACAACGTTAACCGCTGCACCAGTGTGCCGCCTGTAGTAGTAGCTGTGTTACTTGCTCTATTCAATCATCTGTAACTCTAGTTCATTATCTAAGTGTGAGAAATCTGAACCCTGTGATTAAGAGGTCCTCCCCATGGTCGAGTGGCATTCGAAAGACATGCATAGAATGGGCTTGCCTTCATTGAAGGTTGCGCGTCGAGCTGGCACATCATCACCGTAAACATCTACTGCCAATCATTAGTGGACCGGAGTTCTGCTGTGGCGACCCCTAACTGGGAAATGCCGAAAGAAGAAGAAGAAGAAGACTTAAAAGAGAATCACACCCAAACACTGAACACCCTTGTGGAACTATATATACTTTTTTCTTTAATTCCAGAGTTTGCCCACATGAAGTCCAGCATTTTGATGTGATTTGGGATTGTTAGGTCCACATCATACAGGTGTGTTAGCTACAGAGCTACTATCATCCCATTAACTTTATTTGTGATTTCAGACATATCTAGCTTTCTTTCACCCAGTCAGGTTTAATTACCATTTGTTATGGTTTAATCACTAAACCTGTTTGCCTTTTAGGTCATCACTCACAGCTGCTTTTCTAAGGGCATTCCACTGCTGTTGCTTTCCAAAGTGACTAATATATTTTCTTTTATTATACCTAAGCCATAGTCCTTCCACTTACCTCATCCCTTCACACTTCAGTGCCTAGCTATCAAAGTGCAAAAGGTAAATTCAGATGTCTGTTGCTGTGACTGATAGCTCATAGCAGGCAACTTAGTTCATGCACTGTTTCCTCGTTTACTAACTGTATTACTCCAAAGAGGATACAATGAGTTTGCAGCACATTGTTTGGCATGCCTGCATACCTCTCAACTTCATTGATAATTCTTGAGAAAATAAAAGCCCAAAAAGTTGCACCTGCAAGAAAAAAAAAAGAAAAAACAATGTTTTTTATCTTTTTTTTTTTTTTTTTTTTTTAAGTTTAAAGTTTTGAATGTGCCAAAGGTATTGCTCGGGCATTTGTAGTAGCATGTAAATGTTCATGTTATTGACATTTTATGGTTGACTTTTTGACTGGCAAAATTTGGAGCTGTGACTATAGTCAATGCACAAATACACACACACAAACACACATACACATGCATGTGTGTGTGTGTGTGTGTGTGTGTGTGTGTGTGTGTGTGTGTGTGTGTGTGTGTGTGTGTATATATATATATATATATATATATTTTTTTTTTTTTCCCAACATGAAAACCCAACCATCTTAATCAAAGGTGAACAAGTCTACCTACTACCAAAAGGAAGAGACCAAAAATATAATACAAGTAAAAAAAAATGCAAAAGGAGAAAAAAATTCATTAAAAACACACAGCTGGTTCCAAAATAGTAAGAAAATATTACTGATATAGGTCTTTCATTAAGTTTCACAGGGTCTCACTTCAACAATAGGAAACCAAGACATATCAAATATTGCTTCCTGTAAACATTGTAGTAGTTATCCAATCCATCCACCAAACCATCAAAAAGATCATTGTAGCAAACAATTAAGACAGTTAACAGCCTTTCAGAGGCACACAGTAGGGCTCAAATATAATAATGGACAGAAAATGCACAGAACAAAATGTGCAGGAATGTTTATCGCTGGTCTATATCAATTTTGTTGAAGGTTCAGTTCTGCGAACCTTTCTTCATCAACCCAAAACCACTGAAAGTTCAGTTCTGGAAATGTTTACATCGAAAAATTATTTCACCAGGGAAAGGAAGCATTTGGCCAGCACTACACTGTAATACAGACCACAGTATTTCAAACCCACCTAACTGGGGGTCTGCATCCCCCTACCCCCCAACTATATATATCAACTCTGAGATTACACTACAGTGGGGAAAAGGGCAAATTTGTGCTGTTGGCCAACTGCTTCCTTTCCCTACTTAAATATTTTGCAGATGTCAACATTCACAGAACTGAACATTATGTGGTTTTGGGTTGGTGAAGAATGGTTTGTGGAAGTCAACCTTTGACAAATTGATATAGACCCATTTACCGCATCAATAAAGAATTCTTAGACATTTACTAAATGGCTATTTAGCAGAACAGGTGAGGAATTTAATCAAGCCATTATTTTCACAATTCCATTGTAGTCGCAAATAAAGGCTGGAGAGTGACAACAAAAAGGTGAATAAAGGCAAGTTCATGGGTTCATAGATGTTTACTAGGCTAATGACAGCAAGGAAGGGTCTTTTTATGTCTAGCCATGCATCCCAAATCTCATGCAAGGTCTGGTGCTATTGGTATGTGTAAGCAGGGGCTTGGGAGATGAAACATTTGCAATTAGGAGCCTGAGAGATGAACAGTTACAGGCTGTCTGTGTCCAGGTTTCCAAGTTACACTTCAATTGGGTTAGGATGGAGAGCCTGTTCCAGAGACAGGCCCTTTTATATCACAGGCAAGATCTTTATGTAATCAAGAAATTACATCACATGACTGTAGGGGGATCTCAAAGGAACAAAATAAATGACTGAGCAGTTTTCCACAAGGATAAAATGCAGGATAGGAAGAGTAGATGCATGCTATACTTAAAGATACTTGATGCAGGAAATGGGCGTATTTTACTAAGGAACACATTGTGAACTGATGACATCAGCTAATGGGAGGCTACCTGCACGTTTTGGAAAGCATAAGCTCACTGACGTCACTTTGACAGTAGGTACTTTGTTCAGAACTACTCTGTCTTAATACCTGTTGTGACATCAGCTTTTTGGGTACGAGGGCAACTTTTTACAGACTGCAAGAATGTTTCACCAGAGGTAAAGCCTTTCCAGTACTCTAGATAAAGGTATTATCACTGGAAAACAGTGTGGATTACTTCAAGTATTTCCTGCATTGCTAATTTTTATAAGTAGAATTAGTAAATAGGAGCAAAAATATATTTTTTAATATAAAAAGCAAAGTGTAATGCAAGTTTTAATATGAGGACATTGCTTTCCTTTAAATTATCAGTATTCAGTATACAAGAAATCTATCCAGCAACTGCAGTAATAAAATGAAATGCATTTTAGGACTAGAATACACTGCATTTGCCCCTTAATTATTAGTAACATTAATCCTACAGACTCTTAAAGGATGACCTGTGCATTTGTCTAGCCTAAAAGACCTTAAATGAGCTTTTCTTATGTAACCTCCAGTGTATTCACAAAACTTGTAACACTAAAAACACCCATACAGCCAACCTAAAATATAAATGAAAGCACACAACCAGATGCTAGGATAGAAACCTCTCCTCTGAACATAATTCCCCTTCATATTAAGCAGAGTAGCCCTATAACCATCTTCAAATACAACATAGATGAATGGATATGTAACCATAAATACACCCAAGGTTTCCCCCCTCAATCCTTTGTGGATTGGGATAACAAGTAGTGGAAAATGTATTGGCTAGGCTACTAATGCAGTGATAATAGAAGTGGAAAAAGGATGTAAATATTCTTTCCTTAACTACCATACTTACCTTAGGAACATACTCCAAGTAAGTTTGTTAAATGGCCTGCTACTTTGGTGATATCAATATGAAGCATACAAGTATAGGAGCAAAAAAAGAGAGAGAGAAAGCAAAGTGTAATGCAACATGCAAGTGCAGTCACAATAATTTGCTTTCTAAAGACAACAAAGCTGACCACAGAAATAAGCTCATTAGAAAATCAGTTTGAGTGTTTTCACATTGACTATTGAACCAGTACAACTACAGTTAATAGTGTATGATGTCCCTATTGTAAATGTCTAGCATTCTCTGGAGAAAGATAATAATAAAATTCATTTTCCATATAATGACATTTTGTATTAAAAGTACAGCTTAAAACACAGTCTCATAAACAAATGAAGCAGAATGTAAGTGTAAGCAAAATATCAAGACTAACACTGGGATTCAATAACTGTTTTTCTCCATGCAGGAATAGTGTAGCAGCTCCTGCACGGAATATGGCCACTGAGTGATCCAGTAAACAAGGCTGGGGGCTTGCACAAGCCTGTTAGCACTATTCTTGCACAGACACCAGTGAATAATGCTAATTACCTCATTTGCTGGTGAAAACCATGCAACTAAGGTGAATTAGAAATTCAGTAAGCAGGCAGACATCCGTGCAAGAACTGTGCGAGGTGCAGAAATGCATTCAGCTACTAGCCGAATACATTTCTGCAAAAATCAAAATGGATGCATGACAGCTCAAAGTAAAGCATGTATTGTACTCCTTAGGCATGCCAATGGCCAAATATATGGCCAATGGCATGGATGGAAAAGTGTTGGAAAATTATAAAAATAAAAGTTTTTTTTTTGGCCGATTTTGTTCGTTTAACATAGGGCAGCAGCACGCAAACGGGATTGTGCCAAAAAAAATGTGAAAAGGCAATTTTAAGTGAAATCCGTATTTTGTCATTATAGTCTATGGCATGCAGAATCAAAACAATAACTGCTAACACTGGTTGCTAAGGAGGAAGGCTGTGGTGTAGTGGTGTAATCAGGGACTAAGGCAGTGGGATATGCAAATGAGCAAATTTTACTCACTAAATGGGAAACCATTCTTTGGCTGCACCTAACCATGTAGGAGCTACAAGGCAGTGGTGTAAGCAGGATAAGCAGCTGGCATGAAAAGCGGTGTGTCATGCTTGGTGTAAGCACACTGGAGCTCCATGGCTCCCATTTGAACTTAGCTAAGCACAGCTAAGCAAGGGGGTGTGTCTGAGGCTGTATTGACTTATTCAATGAAATGAAGAGCCTGTTCGTGTCCAGGGGAGGGCCATTTCTACTACAAAGTGTTTACTTTAGCTAAACAGGTTTGTGGTGC
The DNA here is from genome assembly GCF_019279795.1 of Protopterus annectens. NCBI lineage: Eukaryota > Metazoa > Chordata > Ceratodontiformes > Protopteridae > Protopterus > Protopterus annectens. The sequence continues at coordinate 1,772,180,969 of NC_056732.1, forward strand.
ACACTGGGTCTAAAACAAACAAACAAAAAAAATGGAAATAGCAAGACTGTACATTTGGGCACCGTGTTTGTGCAGTGTGCCTTGGGGCTTAAAAGGGGTGGAAATGGGAAGGGAAAAAAGAAAAAAAAGGCAAACAGCAGAATAAAAGCAATCAAGTACAAATAAAATAAACAGCAGGTGGAGTGTATCATAGCCAGCCAATCATACAGGCAGAATCTGCAGCACAACAGTATAAACTGTGCAAACACCTTTCAGTCTGGTTTTCCCACAAACCTTGCACTATTGATGTACACATGCAGGGGAATTTTAACCAATAAAATGGGGGCTGCCGTTGCTTTTATCTATCAGTATGTGCTAGAGGATGAGGATAATGCTGACAACTGCCCCAGACTGAGGAGGAGGAGAAGAAGAGTGTTCAGACCCAGGGTAACCTACCAGGGGCTACATGATCTGGAGATAGTAGGGTGCTACAGGGTGGACAGAGACATACTTCAGCAAATCACCGAGCTGTACTGGCCTCAACTCAGACCCAGAGATAACAGAGGGGAACTCATCCCAGTGGATACCAAGGTATGTGTAGCTTTAAGTATACTAGTTACAGGTATTTTACAAAGACCTATTCGGTACATGATGGGGGTCTCGCAGGCATCTGCATCCAGGGTACTCCACCAGTTCCTGGATGCCATGCTACCACATGCCGGTGAGCACATTTACTTCCCCAACACCTGTAAGGAGAGGACCAGCAATATGCATCTCTTCTACCATGTAGCAGACTATCTGAAGGTACTGGGTGTGATAGACTGCACACACATCCACATCAAAGCACCACCTGGTGAACAGGGTAGGATCTACATAAATCACAAGGGCTTCCCCTCCATCAACTGCCAGGTCATGTGCAATGCCCAGGGCATCATCATGAATGTGTGTGCGTGAAGCCCTGGAAGTTATCACGACTCCCACATCTGGCATTCATCACAGCTGTACCAGGCATTTGCCAGTGGGGACATCCCATACGGCCATCTGGTGGGGGATGCTGGCTATGCACTGGAGCCATGGATGATGACACCCATCAGAAATGCACACACACACACCCAATCAAGAACGCCATAATGAGGCACACACACACAAACCAGAATCATTATATGGCATGTGTTTGGGATGCTCAAGTCACAGTTCCACTGCCTTGACATATCTGGTGGAGCCTTGCAGTACTCTACAGCCAAATGTGCACAGATGTTCATAGTATGTGCCATGCTACACAATATGATCCTGTGAAACATCTGCAGCAGGAACAGCATGGGGAAGGGCCACACAGCCCTACACCATTGCCAAGGTCCCCACAGGCACAGTGGGACTTGGGGAGGAAGCCCCTGAGCATGCTTCTGTAGGCAGATGGAGGCATGCCCAGTATGCCCAGGCCTTGGCAAAGAGGCAATGCATAGCACACACACTGTTACTGTAGGGACCCAGGGACTGACACCTCTCTCTGACTCACACACACAGTAAAATGGATGCCACACACATCACACTACCTGTAGCTTACCCTGTATAGGCAGTGTACTGTGTGCATCTGACAGAGTCAGCCCTCATCCACCATCCCCACAACTGCTGCAGGCACAAGGTTAGTCAGTCTTCTAAACAGTGAATGAATGGAGTAGTATGTTCTGGTAGCATATCTATGGTATTGCTGCATGCATGCAAGGGAATGGGTGGCCTTGAAGTAAAAAACAAGTACCGAACCAACATGGCTGGGCCAAAATCTCTGTTTAAACAAAATAGAAACAAATAAAAAGTGAGCTCTTTTGAGATAATACTATCGCTTCTTCAGACTAATAAACAAGTAGAAAGACATGGGTTTAAAAAGAAAGCAAAACCAATCAGCTATTATATGCAAATCTGATGAAATAATTAAAAGGTACACACACACACACACACACACACACACACACACACACACACACACACACAGTGCAACAATTGTTATAAATACAACGCAAACAATACGAATAAAATCTAAGTTTAAAAACAACATTAATGTTTAAGTGGGCGTGCTTTCATGAAAGGTTTATTTATTTATTTATTTATTTATTTTACATTTGTTAACCGGGCTAGTCCAACTGGATACATGTCCATTTTCAGTGGAGGCCCGAGGAGAAAAGCTCCGCTAGCTACTACATAACAGGTTAAGAATATACAAAATTATACAATTATACAATAAAAAAACATTTGCTTTAAACCTTTTACAGGCTGTCTAGGTATTAGGGTACAATTAGAGGCATAGCAGGTGAATAGGTTTAGATGCTTTACTAAGTTATGGTGATTCTACCTTCTGCATAAGTAGTAACATTTAGAATTTTTTGTCTCTTTAACAGGGGGAGTAACAGAAACATTTAAGAGGTGGAAAGTGGAATATGCTAGGGTAGGAAGAAAAGGGGAGGGAGGTCCGATGAAAAGGATTGAGGGAAAAATAAGAGACAGAAAAGTGGTTACCCTGGGTTATAGCAAGAGCAGAGCCAGTGGTTGGTTAGGAAGAGTTTAAGTTTGGTTTTAAATTGTGGAATTGTAGTCAAGGATGTGAGGTCTGGTGGAAGTTGATTCCAAATTTTGCCAATTGAGTTGGAAAATGTGGAGTCACCAGCTAGATTATTTGATCGAAGTTTGAATCTGTATTTTGTTAAAGGAGCGAAGGTTCTTCATGTTGTTATAGGGTTTTATGAGGGTGGAGAGCATTGGTGTGTTCTCAGGGTGATGCAGGGCTTTATGGGCGATGGTAAGTTGATAGAATTGTATAAGGTGGGTAGTTCCAACCACCCTAGTTTTGTTAGATTCAAACAATGGTGAGTTCTATATGGAGAGGCAGTTGCAAATCTGGCAATGTTGTTGTATGATGTGGCTAGTTTATTGAGGTTATGCTTAGAAAGATTAGTGTATATGGAGGAAGCATTTAATAGGGTGGAGATCAAGTGTGTTCTCGCTATAGTGGTTCTGGCTTCAGGTGTTAAGAAAGATTTGATTCTGTAGAGAGAACCTAGTTTTCTGTTTGTTGTTTTTATTGTGGAGTTGATATGAAAGTCAAATTTTAGTTGGTTATCAATCGTAATTCCCAAGAGTTTTGTTGTTTGGTCTGGAGCTATGAGGGTACCATTGTTAGATGTGAGTGTAAAATCAATAGGGGGAGATAGGTGAGTAGGTGGAAAGAGGAGCAGTTTGGTTTTCTTGGGGTTGAGGAGGAGACAGTGGTTAGAGAACCATTGCTCTATGGTGGAGAAGGTTTTTTGTGTAAGGGAGTGAAGTTCAGTCTGGGTAGAGGCAGAGCAAATTATGGTGGTGTCATCAGCATATTGGATACAAGTAGATGAAGGAGTGGCTAGGTGAAGATCATTTATAAAAATGGAAAACAGAAGAGGACCTAAGATGGAGCCTTGAGGGACTCCGATAGCGGTTGGGAGAAGATCAGAGAGATGGTTGTCCCATAGTACTGCTTGTTTGCGATTAGCAAGATAGGATGTGAACCAGCTTAGGGCGAGGTTGTCCAGAGAGAGGGAATTGAGGCGATGTAAGAGGAGTTGGTGATTAACCATGTCAAAGGCTTTTGACAGGTCTACGAAGAATGCTGAGGAGGGAGTATTGTTGTTGCGATTTATGTTAATTGAGTCGGTGAACGATAATAATGCTGTGGTAGTACTATGGAATGGTCGAAACCCATGTTGGCAGTTAGCTAAGAGATTGTTGCTTAACAGGTGATTAAGTAACTGTTTGTGGATGCATTTTTCCATTATTTTTGCAAGAGGAGACAGTAATGCTATGGGGCGGAAATTAGAGTATTCCAAAAAGGCTATAAACACCATTTAAACCAGGCAGTTTCTCTGCATTCAAAAGCAAGATCCATTTCTGTTCAGCCCTTTCTGTTTTATTAGATGTATCACCCCCTCTAATACTAACATCCAAAACCTGGAGTACAAAGAGCTTAAAAGTGTGTTCTGAGCCATGCAAACCAATGTGTTGTGCTAAGGCATTTGTGTCTTTCTGGTTCTTGATGTCCCTATAGTGTTCGAGAATCCTGTCCTTCAGTGGTCTGTTAGTTTTGCCTATGTAGAAGGCATGACAGACCTGGCAACTTGCAAAATAAACAATATTTGGAGTTCTGCAGTCAGCATAAAAATCAAGTTCGATTTTAAAGTTAATGTGAAGATGTATGCATGTTGAGCACGTAAGTATATACTTACAGGCTGAACATGATCCGCAGGAAAAAGTCCCATGCCTGGTAGACTGAGGCCCTTTGATACAGAGTTGTGATTTGTAGCACAAATGTTTCTTCAATGACATATTGTTTTTAAATGCAAAATGTGGTGTACTGTCTATAGTACTTTTCAATTCATCTGTTGTGTGTAGGATATTCCAATTCTGTTTAATGACCTTACAACATTTATTGATGTCACTAGAGTAAGGTAGAAAGACTCAAAGTATCTCTCACAGCTACAGTTGCTTGTGGGGCATCAGGTGGAGTGTGGTTGCCAAAATAGGCTCTACATTTCCCTTCCCTTTCTACCCATGCAGCATTAATATGAGAATCAATCTCTGCCTCTTTGTAGCCTCTATCTAAAAGTCACGCTTGACAGTCAAGTGTTAAATCCAACTGAAAGTTATCATTGTGCAATCTCATTACTCTATAAATCTAGCCTTTTAAAACATTCCGGGTGACATGTTTGGGATGCATGCTATTTGTTGTGCAGGAAGTTGTTCTTCCTAGTGGGGTTTTTGTAGACACTAGTATACATACTATCAAGGTCTCCTTTGTTGATCTTAGCATCTAAGAACTTCATTTCTACAGCAGAATATTTACAGGTAAATCTTAAAAAAACAGTAGTGCCATGCAAGTAGTTGATAAATTCATTCAACAGTTCTAACGAGCCAAGCCAAAGCAAAAACATATCATCCACAAAACATAAGTACCAGGCTGTGTTCTCTTCATAAGCATTGTTATGTAACAGACAGGATTTCTCCCATTGCACTAACCCATATACTTACGGACTCAACCTACATACATCCTCACATTAACTTTCATGCTGACTGCAGAACTCCAAATATTGTTTATTTTGCAAGTTGCCAGGTCTGTCATGCCTTCTACATAGGCAAAACTAACAAGACCACTGAAGGACAGGATTCTCAAACACTATAGGGACATCAGGAATCAGAAAGACACAAATGCCTTAGCACAGCACATTAATTTGCATGGCTCAGAACACACTTTTAAGTTCTTTATACTCCAGGTTTTGGATGTTAGTATTAAAGGGATGATACATCTAATAAAACAGAAAGGACTGAACAGAAATTGATCTTGCTCTTGAATGCAGAGAAAATGCCTGGTTTAAATGGTGTTTCTAGCCTTAAACCTTTCGTGAAAGCACACCCACTTAAACATTAATGTTGTTTTTAAACCTATATTTTATTCATATTGTTTCCCTTGTATTTATAACAATTGTTGCATTGTTTGTGTGTGAGTGTACCTTTTAATTATTTCATCAGATTTGCATATGATAGCTGATTGGTTTTGCTTTCTTTTTAAAACCATCCCTGGGATTCATGAACGCTGTGCCAGGCGGACGCATAGCGTAGGCGTTACAACGCCAAATATGGCCGCCGAGCGATTCAGGTACGATCCAGTTCCACGTGCACTACCAGCGTGCGCCGGATCTGCGCCACCTCCGGCGTAGGTATGCTAAACACCCCATGTGCGGTGTTGCACCATGCAAATAAAGGCATATAGGGATCCACGAAGTGGCGCAGGCGTAGCATAAGGGCACGGCAATGTAAACCAAAAAAAACGGTTTACATTTACCCAAACATAACATAGGAGTAACGGAAGGCTGTCAATGTCAGGTATCACACTGTTGCCATATGCCAATGGCGAAAGACACAGAGAATGTCAAAAGAAAACATGCACAACATGTAAATAATAACATAAATGGTATGTCCACAGAAACTCACAGCAGAACCCCAGGACATGTCTGCGGAAGGTGCTAAACAATGAAATAATATGACAATGTCATAAAACAGCAGTGTAATACACATCAGCTTCACAGCCACAATACACCATGGTATGCATGGAAAGCCACATCCACGGTGCAAGGATTGCCAAGGAGTCGCAGCAGTGTTCGGCGCGGTAACTATGAATTAGTAGTCAATGCCATGCAAATGAGGCAGATAATACTGAATCGCAAAACCACCGCCGGCATAAGGCTGTAACAAATGGCACAGTGGTAATACACCAAGGAGTGGCTCAGAGGGAATACATGTCACCTGCAGAGGGGTGTGCCACTGTAGGAGGAAGCACATTGGAGCTCAGCAAACCTGGGCTGTACATTGCACATCACAGCTGCAGGACCGGCGTGTGGGGAAATAGTTGAGCTGAGAGCACACAATGCGCACAGAGGTGCATGTGCACGAGGATGACTACGTTCCCTTAACCCAGTCATGTGACGCTCGCCCCGCAAATAACATTGGATACAGGAAGGTGATGTTGAGAATGTGAGGAAATGCGGAAGCAGTGTAATTGAAGTAGTAATGAGCAATCAACAGTAATCAACCCACGAAGGCCAATCGGTGGCAGCTGACAACTCTGCATGCAGAAACCTGCAAAACGGGATAGGGGAGGCATATGAATGCAAAGAAAGTAGGGGAGGTAGCAGATTGCAAAGAGTGAAGACCTGACACAGTAGAGCCAAGTAGACAGGCAGC